>NW_024031897.1:0-13251 GCF_002237135.1 Teleopsis dalmanni | reverse complement strand
CGTGTAACTGTTTTTCTACACCAGTCCTGATTTTGTTTTCAAAGTTTTCAACCATTTTTTGCACTATATCTCCTTTAGCTTTCGATTTATCCGCGTTGCCTTCTAATAAATTAAATATTTTAGTCCGCGTCTCTTGAAAATTAAATTCCCGTTGAAAAGTGATCACAGCTGAATAAAACAAAAATTATTTATATAAGTTCGATTAAAAAAGGTGGTTTATATACACATATATTTCTGCAAAGGAAGCGTACTGTTGTCATTGAAATTCTCTGGAATTGATTGGAAATAATAATCATCAGCATTGGCATCAGTGGCACCAGTGGTTCTATGTGCTTGATCTGGTTCAATATCAGTTAACGTAGACTTACCTGACGTAAACGTTGCCATTTCGCAAATTTTTGCCAGCGTTTGTTAATTTGCAATCTCAGCGCTATCAATTTGATGTTCCACCTGCTTTTCTATAACCCGGAAACGGGAAGAGATGATTGCTTGTTATTAGAGCCTTTTCCTTTGGTGGCAGCTTCTATTTGTTTCTTATTTCCAATACTATTCGACCATTCCACAATTCGTATTTTGAATTCTTGTTTTCAATTTGTTGTGCAAAAACCAGCAATTTCCGAAAAGAAAAGATTTTTGCACATTACCTAGACCAGCTGAATTTTGATTTTGAGTTAATCCAAAAACTACATATTTTGGTTTTAGTAAAAATTTATTTTTCGACTAAAAAACAAATATTTTTGACATTTAATTAAAAGCTGCTGGGTTGTATTTTTTTTTTTGTTACATTTAAGTTAATTCAGCTGAAGTAAGCTCATAATAAATTTACAACTTTTTAATACTAATTATTTGAATTTATTTATTTTCCACGGTAATGGAAGAAATATATCATCTAATGGTTTCTGTTTTGAGATGGATTAGAAATCAGGCCAAACTTTTTAACATAATTGATCATAGCAACCTGTTGTCAGGTTTCGATGTGACGTTGCAGTCCCCTCCTTGGAGTGTCTGCTGTTGCATGTCTTTTTCAGTATTTACATCAAACATGGTTAGAGCCTGCTTTTCTTGACCACTCCAGCAAGCATATGGTTTACACCTACGCCTTCTTCCCTCAATTCCTGCTTCAAACATCCTTTTCGCTCAAGTATTGTCACCATGGATAGTTATCTGTTGAAAGATATAAATGTCGGAATATTTAAAAAAGAAGAAATTAGCAGAAAATAATCAGAACTACTCAATTCATATATAGTTATCGTCTCTAATCATAATTTCTAATGTTTTTGGCAGGGAGATTTTAAACTATACGATATTTAAGGTGTTTATGGCATTGGGTTTAATAATGTAGGTGGATATTGCTAAATTTATGACTAGGTATCAATATTATTTCATTGGAAGAAAGTCTTTTTGGATGTGTGCGAGTTCGAGTAAATATAGGTAGGGTAAATTGAAATTTCCTAGGAGTTTTTTGCACTGCACTTATGTAAATATATATTTATTTATTTATTACAATTATTTATTATTTTTGGTTAAAAGTTTTCAAATTTATTTATTTATTTATTAAACATCTTATAAAATTATCACAATGGTAACACCTAATTTACCTAATTTTTATCTAATTTACCATACCCGAAATTATGGTAAATACCAACATTCGCTGCCGTACCGACAAAATTTACTATTTCCTTCAATTTACCATCAATTTACTTGAACTCGCACACGGTTTTAATATAAATTAATAACTTTATTTTATCATGCATATTTTTATATGAGAAAAATGTACAGTAGAAAGGAAATTATAAGTGTGAAGTAAATAATATAAACAGTAATTATAATTCCGATATGTCCAATAGTTCTAACAAAAATCTTAGAGCGTCACCTAATATATATGAAGAAATGACACCATCTGGTAGCAGCGTTCTGTCAAACATATACATAGATTCTTTCGAAAAATATTGTCACGCATATGGCTTCACACAATGTTTTTCCAGTGACATGTACGAGTATATTACAACATTTTAGTAGTATTTTTTGATCTTTAATCCGATTTTATTATATATCGTTGTCAGTTAATTTTCATTAGATTTTTTTCATAATTCATTTGTTTATTTTTTACAGTAAAATTAGATTATTAAATTTGATCTAATAATTTTTTAGTTTTAATTGCATTAATTATTATTTTAATAAATCGCCTAGGTGCTTGGGAACAAAGTACCGATCATACACTTGTAATCCATAATAAATCAAAAATTCAAAGAACTTATTTAATAATATAATATAACCACGAGTCGAATCATAGTTTGCTGAATAGATAGTAATGATACATATAGTATGAGTAGTATGGTTACAGGGTCGCAAATAGGGTCATAGGTTATAACTCGAGCTTGAACAATCGTGTAGTTTATGTAGTGCTGGGAACCATATTCTACCTTTGTTATTATAAAATCTCTATGTTTTATAAGCACTAATTATACTAATCGGAATGTTTACAAAAAACACAAACCAGAAACAATTTAAATAACTTCTATATAATATATATATATATATATAGATATATTTTTGTAGACATGAAATATATCGAAATGGTAAACAATTTGCTATCCGGAATAAAACTTTTCTGTGGTGCATTTAAGAAAATTTCAAATACTAAGGCTAGAATAAGAAAAAAACAAGAAATGTTTGTAATTATGTTTTCAAAATTTTCAAAATTACTGCGTTTTAATTATTTCCGAGCAAGCAATACCCTGGCTAACGAACAATGCACTCAAAGAACAATGCGACATCGAAATATTTCATTTCGATGTTATTCGATATTTCAACAAAATAGAATCTTTTAAAAATTTTCAAAAATTGTAATTGAAACAAACAGCTTTGCTGGTTGGTAATGCATTTATTTTTCAAAATATATAGTATATATATTATTAATAATATATATAAATATATAGTTTGTATAGAAAAAAACGGGTTTTTAGAAAGGAATGAATTCCTGGAAACTAACGGTTAGTTTATAATGTCCCTTAATGAAACCCAGTGTTCTTATCTTTTAGAGTTCACATTTCCTTAGTTGTAGTGGATGACTCACTTCGGATGTAGTAGTTGAAGTTAGTGACGATAATTCTTAGTTTCCTTAGTTTTGGTGACCTACAGTTTTGATACTGGATATGATTGTACAGTTACATGCGAAACTTGATCCCCACTATGGCTTGCGTTTATAACATTGTCGGCGTCTGGCCCCGTGATTGTTTCTTTGCTTATTGAGCGATGTCCAACAATAGACATGGTGTCATTTTCGTGGTTGATTGGCGGCTTTTCATACCCATTTTCTTCTTTTACGTGTAACTGTTTTTCTACACCAGTCCTGATTTTGTTTTCAAAGTTTTCAACCATTTTTTGCACTATATCTCCTTTAGCTTTCGATTTATCCGCGTTGCCTTCTAATAAATTAAATATTTTAGTCCGCGTCTCTTGAAAATTAAATTCCCGTTGAAAAGTGATCACAGCTGAATAAAAAAAAAATTATTTATATAAGTTCGATTAAAAAAGGTGGTTTATATACACATATATTTCTGCAAAGGAAGCGTACTGTTGTCATTGAAATTCTCTGGAATTGATTGGAAATAATAATCATCAGCATTGGCATCAGTGGCACCAGTGGTTCTATGTGCTTGATCTGGTTCAATATCAGTTAACGTAGACTTACCTGACGTAAACGTTGCCATTTCGCAAATTTTTGCCAGCGTTTGTTAATTTGCAATCTCAGCGCTATCAATTTGATGTTCCACCTGCTTTTCTATAACCCGGAAACGGGAAGAGATGATTGCTTGTTATTAGAGCCTTTTCCTTTGGTGGCAGCTTCTATTTGTTTCTTATTTCCAATACTATTCGACCATTCCACAATTCGTATTTTGAATTCTTGTTTTCAATTTGTTGTGCAAAAACCAGCAATTTCCGAAAAGAAAAGATTTTTGCACATTACCTAGACCAGCTGAATTTTGATTTTGAGTTAATCCAAAAACTACATATTTTGGTTTTAGTAAAAATTTATTTTTCGACTAAAAAACAAATATTTTTGACATTTAATTAAAAGCTGCTGGGTTGTATTTTTTTTTTGTTACATTTAAGTTAATTCAGCTGAAGTAAGCTCATAATAAATTTACAACTTTTTAATACTAATTATTTGAATTTATTTATTTTCCACGGTAATGGAAGAAATATATCATCTAATGGTTTCTGTTTTGAGATGGATTAGAAATCAGGCCAAACTTTTTAACATAATTGATCATAGCAACCTGTTGTCAGGTTTCGATGTGACGTTGCAGTCCCCTCCTTGGAGTGTCTGCTGTTGCATGTCTTTTTCAGTATTTACATCAAACATGGTTAGAGCCTGCTTTTCTTGACCACTCTAGCAAGCATATGGTTTACACCTACGCCTTCTTCCCTCAATTCCTGCTTCAAACATCCTTTTCGCTCAAGTATTGTCACCATGGATAGTTATCTGTTGAAAGATATAAATGTCGGAATATTTAAAAAAGAAGAAATTAGCAGAAAATAATCAGAACTACTCAATTCATATATAGTTATCGTCTCTAATCATAATTTCTAATGTTTTTGGCAGGGAGATTTTAAACTATACGATATTTAAGGTGTTTATGGCATTGGGTTTAATAATGTAGGTGGATATTGCTAAATTTATGACTAGGTATCAATATTATTTCATTGGAAGAAAGTCTTTTTGGATGTGTGCGAGTTCGAGTAAATATAGGTAGGGTAAATTGAAATTTCCTAGGAGTTTTTTGCACTGCACTTATGTAAATATATATTTATTTATTTATTACAATTATTTATTATTTTTGGTTAAAAGTTTTCAAATTTATTTATTTATTTATTAAACATCTTATAAAATTATCACAATGGTAACACCTAATTTACCTAATTTTTATCTAATTTACCATACCCGAAATTATGGTAAATACCAACATTCGCTGCCGTACCGACAAAATTTACTATTTCCTTCAATTTACCATCAATTTACTTGAACTCGCACACGGTTTTAATATAAATTAATAACTTTATTTTATCATGCATATTTTTATATGAGAAAAATGTACAGTAGAAAGGAAATTATAAGTGTGAAGTAAATAATATAAACAGTAATTATAATTCCGATATGTCCAATAGTTCTAACAAAAATCTTAGAGCGTCACCTAATATATATGAAGAAATGACACCATCTGGTAGCAGCGTTCTGTCAAACATATACATAGATTCTTTCGAAAAATATTGTCACGCATATGGCTTCACACAATGTTTTTCCAGTGACATGTACGAGTATATTACAACATTTTAGTAGTATTTTTTGATCTTAAATCCGATTTTATTATATATCGTTGTCAGTTAATTTTCATTAGATTTTTTTCATAATTCATTTGTTTATTTTTTACAGTAAAATTAGATTATTAAATTTGATCTAATAATTTTTTAGTTTTAATTGCATTAATTATTATTTTAATAAATCGCCTAGGTGCTTGGGAACAAAGTACCGATCATACACTTGTAATCCATAATAAATCAAAAATTCAAAGAACTTATTTAATAATATAATATAACCACGAGTCGAATCATAGTTTGCTGAATAGATAGTAATGATACATATAGTATGAGTAGTATGGTTACAGGGTCGCAAATAGGGTCATAGGTTATAACTCGAGCTTGAACAATCGTGTAGTTTATGTAGTGCTGGGAACCATATTCTACCTTTGTTATTATAAAATCTCTATGTTTTATAAGCACTAATTATACTAATCGGAATGTTTACAAAAAACACAAACCAGAAACAATTTAAATAACTTCTATATAATATATATATATATATAGATATATTTTTGTAGACATGAAATATATCGAAATGGTAAACAATTTGCTATCCGGAATAAAACTTTTCTGTGGTGCATTTAAGAAAATTTCAAATACTAAGGCTAGAATAAGAAAAAAACAAGAAATGTTTGTAATTATGTTTTCAAAATTTTCAAAATTACTGCGTTTTAATTATTTCCGAGCAAGCAATACCCTGGCTAACGAACAATGCACTCAAAGAACAATGCGACATCGAAATATTTCATTTCGATGTTATTCGATATTTCAACAAAATAGAATCTTTTAAAAATTTTCAAAAATTGTAATTGAAACAAACAGCTTTGCTGGTTGGTAATGCATTTATTTTTCAAAATATATAGTATATATATTATTAATAATATATATAAATATATAGTTTGTATAGAAAAAAAACGGGTTTTTAGAAAGGAATGAATTCCTGGAAACTAACGGTTAGTTTATAATGTCCCTTAATGAAACCCAGTGTTCTTATCTTTTAGAGTTCACATTTCCTTAGTTGTAGTGGATGACTCACTTCTGATGTAGTAGTTGAAGTTAGTGACGATAATTCTTAGTTTCCTTAGTTTTGGTGACCTACAGTTTTGATACTGGATATGATTGTACAGTTACATGCGAAACTTGATCCCCACTATGGCTTGCGTTTATAACATTGTCGGCGTCTGGCCCCGTGATTGTTTCTTTGCTTATTGAGCGATGTCCAACAATAGACATGGTGTCATTTTCGTGGTTGATTGGCGGCTTTTCATACCCATTTTCTTCTTTTACGTTTAACTGTTTTTCTACACCAGTCCTGATTTTGTTTTCAAAGTTTTCAACCATTTTTTGCACTATATCTCCTTTAGCTTTCGATTTATCCGCGTTGCCTTCTAATAAATTAAATATTTTAGTCCGCGTCTCTTGAAAATTAAATTCCCGTTGAAAAGTGATCACAGCTGAATAAAAAAAAAATTATTTATATAAGTTCGATTAAAAAAGGTGGTTTATATACACATATATTTCTGCAAAGGAAGCGTACTGTTGTCATTGAAATTCTCTGGAATTGATTGGAAATAATAATCATCAGCATTGGCATCAGTGGCACCAGTGGTTCTATGTGCTTGATCTGGTTCAATATCAGTTAACGTAGACTTACCTGACGTAAACGTTGCCATTTCGCAAATTTTTGCCAGCGTTTGTTAATTTGCAATCTCAGCGCTATCAATTTGATGTTCCACCTGCTTTTCTATAACCCGGAAACGGGAAGAGATGATTGCTTGTTATTAGAGCCTTTTCCTTTGGTGGCAGCTTCTATTTGTTTCTTATTTCCAATACTATTCGACCATTCCACAATTCGTATTTTGAATTCTTGTTTTCAATTTGTTGTGCAAAAACCAGCAATTTCCGAAAAGAAAAGATTTTTGCACATTACCTAGACCAGCTGAATTTTGATTTTGAGTTAATCCAAAAACTACATATTTTGGTTTTAGTAAAAATTTATTTTTCGACTAAAAAACAAATATTTTTGACATTTAATTAAAAGCTGCTGGGTTGTATTTTTTTTTTTGTTACATTTAAGTTAATTCAGCTGAAGTAAGCTCATAATAAATTTACAACTTTTTAATACTAATTATTTGAATTTATTTATTTTCCACGGTAATGGAAGAAATATATCATCTAATGGTTTCTGTTTTGAGATGGATTAGAAATCAGGCCAAACTTTTTAACATAATTGATCATAGCAACCTGTTGTCAGGTTTCGATGTGACGTTGCAGTCCCCTCCTTGGAGTGTCTGCTGTTGCATGTCTTTTTCAGTATTTACATCAAACATGGTTAGAGCCTGCTTTTCTTGACCACTCTAGCAAGCATATGGTTTACACCTACGCCTTCTTCCCTCAATTCCTGCTTCAAACATCCTTTTCGCTCAAGTATTGTCACCATGGATAGTTATCTGTTGAAAGATATAAATGTCGGAATATTTAAAAAAGAAGAAATTAGCAGAAAATAATCAGAACTACTCAATTCATATATAGTTATCGTCTCTAATCATAATTTCTAATGTTTTTGGCAGGGAGATTTTAAACTATACGATATTTAAGGTGTTTATGGCATTGGGTTTAATAATGTAGGTGGATATTGCTAAATTTATGACTAGGTATCAATATTATTTCATTGGAAGAAAGTCTTTTTGGATGTGTGCGAGTTCGAGTAAATATAGGTAGGGTAAATTGAAATTTCCTAGGAGTTTTTTGCACTGCACTTATGTAAATATATATTTATTTATTTATTACAATTATTTATTATTTTTGGTTAAAAGTTTTCAAATTTATTTATTTATTTATTAAACATCTTATAAAATTATCACAATGGTAACACCTAATTTACCTAATTTTTATCTAATTTACCATACCCGAAATTATGGTAAATACCAACATTCGCTGCCGTACCGACAAAATTTACTATTTCCTTCAATTTACCATCAATTTACTTGAACTCGCACACGGTTTTAATATAAATTAATAACTTTATTTTATCATGCATATTTTTATATGAGAAAAATGTACAGTAGAAAGGAAATTATAAGTGTGAAGTAAATAATATAAACAGTAATTATAATTCCGATATGTCCAATAGTTCTAACAAAAATCTTAGAGCGTCACCTAATATATATGAAGAAATGACACCATCTGGTAGCAGCGTTCTGTCAAACATATACATAGATTCTTTCGAAAAATATTGTCACGCATATGGCTTCACACAATGTTTTTCCAGTGACATGTACGAGTATATTACAACATTTTAGTAGTATTTTTTGATCTTAAATCCGATTTTATTATATATCGTTGTCAGTTAATTTTCATTAGATTTTTTTCATAATTCATTTGTTTATTTTTTACAGTAAAATTAGATTATTAAATTTGATCTAATAATTTTTTAGTTTTAATTGCATTAATTATTATTTTAATAAATCGCCTAGGTGCTTGGGAACAAAGTACCGATCATACACTTGTAATCCATAATAAATCAAAAATTCAAAGAACTTATTTAATAATATAATATAACCACGAGTCGAATCATAGTTTGCTGAATAGATAGTAATGATACATATAGTATGAGTAGTATGGTTACAGGGTCGCAAATAGGGTCATAGGTTATAACTCGAGCTTGAACAATCGTGTAGTTTATGTAGTGCTGGGAACCATATTCTACCTTTGTTATTATAAAATCTCTATGTTTTATAAGCACTAATTATACTAATCGGAATGTTTACAAAAAACACAAACCAGAAACAATTTAAATAACTTCTATATAATATATATATATATATATAGATATATTTTTGTAGACATGAAATATATCGAAATGGTAAACAATTTGCTATCCGGAATAAAACTTTTCTGTGGTGCATTTAAGAAAATTTCAAATACTAAGGCTAGAATAAGAAAAAAACAAGAAATGTTTGTAATTATGTTTTCAAAATTTTCAAAATTACTGCGTTTTAATTATTTCCGAGCAAGCAATACCCTGGCTAACGAACAATGCACTCAAAGAACAATGCGACATCGAAATATTTCATTTCGATGTTATTCGATATTTCAACAAAATAGAATCTTTTAAAAATTTTCAAAAATTGTAATTGAAACAAACAGCTTTGCTGGTTGGTAATGCATTTATTTTTCAAAATATATAGTATATATATTATTAATAATATATATAAATATATAGTTTGTATAGAAAAAAAACGGGTTTTTAGAAAGGAATGAATTCCTGGAAACTAACGGTTAGTTTATAATGTCCCTTAATGAAACCCAGTGTTCTTATCTTTTAGAGTGCACATTTCCTTAGTTGTAGTGGATGACTCACTTCGGATGTAGTAGTTGAAGTTAGTGACGATAATTCTTAGTTTCCTTAGTTTTGGTGACCTACAGTTTTGATACTGGATATGATTGTACAGTTACATGCGAAACTTGATCCCCACTATGGCTTGCGTTTATAACATTGTCGGCGTCTGGCCCCGTGATTGTTTCTTTGCTTATTGAGCGATGTCCAACAATAGACATGGTGTCATTTTCGTGGTTGATTGGCGGCTTTTCATACCCATTTTCTTCTTTTACGTGTAACTGTTTTTCTACACCAGTCCTGATTTTGTTTTCAAAGTTTTCAACCATTTTTTGCACTATATCTCCTTTAGCTTTCGATTTATCCGCGTTGCCTTCTAATAAATTAAATATTTTAGTCCGCGTCTCTTGAAAATTAAATTCCCGTTGAAAAGTGATCACAGCTGAATAAAAAAAAAATTATTTATATAAGTTCGATTAAAAAAGGTGGTTTATATACACATATATTTCTGCAAAGGAAGCGTACTGTTGTCATTGAAATTCTCTGGAATTGATTGGAAATAATAATCATCAGCATTGGCATCAGTGGCACCAGTGGTTCTATGTGCTTGATCTGGTTCAATATCAGTTAACGTAGACTTACCTGACGTAAACGTTGCCATTTCGCAAATTTTTGCCAGCGTTTGTTAATTTGCAATCTCAGCGCTATCAATTTGATGTTCCACCTGCTTTTCTATAACCCGGAAACGGGAAGAGATGATTGCTTGTTATTAGAGCCTTTTCCTTTGGTGGCAGCTTCTATTTGTTTCTTATTTCCAATACTATTCGACCATTCCACAATTCGTATTTTGAATTCTTGTTTTCAATTTGTTGTGCAAAAACCAGCAATTTCCGAAAAGAAAAGATTTTTGCACATTACCTAGACCAGCTGAATTTTGATTTTGAGTTAATCCAAAAACTACACATTTTGGTTTTAGTAAAAATTTATTTTTCGACTAAAAAACAAATATTTTTGACATTTAATTAAAAGCTGCTGGGTTGTATTTTTTTTTTGTTACATTTAAGTTAATTCAGCTGAAGTAAGCTCATAATAAATTTACAACTTTTTAATACTAATTATTTGAATTTATTTATTTTCCACGGTAATGGAAGAAATATATCATCTAATGGTTTCTGTTTTGAGATGGATTAGAAATCAGGCCAAACTTTTTAACATAATTGATCATAGCAACCTGTTGTCAGGTTTCGATGTGACGTTGCAGTCCCCTCCTTGGAGTGTCTGCTGTTGCATGTCTTTTTCAGTATTTACATCAAACATGGTTAGAGCCTGCTTTTCTTGACCACTCCAGCAAGCATATGGTTTACACCTACGCCTTCTTCCCTCAATTCCTGCTTCAAACATCCTTTTCGCTCAAGTATTGTCACCATGGATAGTTATCTGTTGAAAGATATAAATGTCGGAATATTTAAAAAAGAAGAAATTAGCAGAAAATAATCAGAACTACTCAATTCATATATAGTTATCGTCTCTAATCATAATTTCTAATGTTTTTGGCAGGGAGATTTTAAACTATACGATATTTAAGGTGTTTATGGCATTGGGTTTAATAATGTAGGTGGATATTGCTAAATTTATGACTAGGTATCAATATTATTTCATTGGAAGAAAGTCTTTTTGGATGTGTGCGAGTTCGAGTAAATATAGGTAGGGTAAATTGAAATTTCCTAGGAGTTTTTTGCACTGCACTTATGTAAATATATATTTATTTATTTATTACAATTATTTATTATTTTTGGTTAAAAGTTTTCAAATTTATTTATTTATTTATTAAACATCTTATAAAATTATCACAATGGTAACACCTAATTTACCTAATTTTTATCTAATTTACCATACCCGAAATTATGGTAAATACCAACATTCGCTGCCGTACCGACAAAATTTACTATTTCCTTCAATTTACCATCAATTTACTTGAACTCGCACACGGTTTTAATATAAATTAATAACTTTATTTTATCATGCATATTTTTATATGAGAAAAATGTACAGTAGAAAGGAAATTATAAGTGTGAAGTAAATAATATAAACAGTAATTATAATTCCGATATGTCCAATAGTTCTAACAAAAATCTTAGAGCGTCACCTAATATATATGAAGAAATGACACCATCTGGTAGCAGCGTTCTGTCAAACATATACATAGATTCTTTCGAAAAATATTGTCACGCATATGGCTTCACACAATGTTTTTCCAGTGACATGTACGAGTATATTACAACATTTTAGTAGTATTTTTTGATCTTAAATTCGATTTTATTATATATCGTTGTCAGTTAATTTTCATTAGATTTTTTTCATAATTCATTTGTTTATTTTTTACAGTAAAATTAGATTATTAAATTTGATCTAATAATTTTTTAGTTTTAATTGCATTAATTATTATTTTAATAAATCGCCTAGGTGCTTGGGAACAAAGTACCGATCATACACTTGTAATCCATAATAAATCAAAAATTCAAAGAACTTATTTAATAATATAATATAACCACGAGTCGAATCATAGTTTGCTGAATAGATAGTAATGATACATATAGTATGAGTAGTATGGTTACAGGGTCGCAAATAGGGTCATAGGTTATAACTCGAGCTTGAACAATCGTTTAGTTTATGTAGTGCTGGGAACCATATTCTACCTTTGTTATTATAAAATCTCTATGTTTTATAAGCACTAATTATACTAATCGGAATGTTTACAAAAAACACAAACAGAAACAATTTAAATAACTTCTATATAATATATAATATATAATTAAGATATATTTTTGTAGACATGAAATATATCGAAATGGTAAACAATTTGCTATCCGGAATAAAACTTTTCTGTGGTGCATTTAAGAAAATTTCAAATGCTAAGGCTAGAATAAGAAAAAAACAAGAAATGTTTGTAATTATGTTTTCAAAATTTTCAAAATTACTGCGTTTTAATTATTTCCGAGCAAGCAATACCCTGGCTAACGAACAATGCACTCAAAGAACAATGCGACATCGAAATATTTCATTTCGATGTTATTCGATATTTCAACAAAATAGAATCTTTTAAAAATTTTCAAAAATTGTAATTGAAACAAACAGCTTTGCTGGTTGGTAATGCATTTATTTTTCAAAATATATAGTATATATATTATTAATAATATATATAAATATATAGTTTGTATAGAAAAAAAACGGGTTTTTAGAAAGGAATGAATTCCTGGAAACTAACGGTTAGTTTATAATGTCCCTTAATGAAACCCAGTGTTCTTATCTTTTAGAGTTCACATTTCCTTAGTTGTAGTGGATGACTCACTTCTGATGTAGTAGTTGAAGTTAGTGACGATAATTCTTAGTTTCCTTAGTTTTGGTGACCTACAGTTTTGATACTGGATATGATTGTACAGTTACATGCGAAACTTGATCCCCACTATGGCTTGCGGTTATAACATTGTCGGCGTCTGGCCCCGTGATTGTTTCTTTGCTTATTGAGCGATGTCCAACAATAGACATGG
>NW_024031896.1:0-13255 GCF_002237135.1 Teleopsis dalmanni | reverse complement strand
GCAATATTTTCCCAAAAAAATATATAAAAGTGCGACCACTGCTTTTCTATTTATCTACTCTTATCCAAATTTCGTAAATATTTATTTATCATTATAGTAAGAAATAAATTAAACTTCTAACTTGACTTTAATTGTGCTTGGTTAAGAATTTCTGAAATACATTCAGTTTTTATTAAATTTCTTTTAATTACAGTTGACTTAACTGTAAGAATTTTTTCTAATTGATCAATTTCAAAAATGACATATTCATTAATGATATTCATTGATATTAAATCAACTAATATAATACATTCTCACAAAATAAATGATTAGGTTAGGTTAGGTTCGGATGGCGCATGTTCAAACAATTGCCAGCACTTCCACTGGGAGTCATCTATTGCCCATTATGATGCGCTTAAAGTTCCTTCAAAAAGGCAAGTAATACTAAGCGTAGTAACATCGGTCCATTATCCGATTATTCGAACAAAAATCAAAAAAAAAACAATTCAACTTTCGTATCTCTGTCAGGTCAGTAAAAATTCGGGCACGAAGTCCTGAGTGTCACTTCTTCTATGCCATTTTGATGTCTTGAAACGTTTTCTGATAGAAGCGATTAACAATAATTGTGGCTAGGGTAACATCTGGCATAGTCCTTGCTAAACCATTTAGTCTCAAAAAAAAACTAAGAAAATCCAACGAGTCCATTTTCATGAACTCTTGGATTCCACAAACATTGAATTCACTTCTTCTGTTGCCTATTGTGATGCTTTTTTCAAAAAAAAGTTTCTTTTAGTTTTTGGAATAAGCGACTAACAAAAACAACCATAAACCATTTAATCTCCATAAAATATCCTAACGAAATCCGAGAAGTATACTTTCGTAGTCTACTTCGGGCTAGTATAAGTCACTTTATATCCCGTACAAAAACATAAAAAAGTGATTAAATTTAATGTAAATTAATAATTAATTATGATTAATGTTTTTTCTTCACCCTGGTAGCTTTCACAGAGTCCACTTATCGAAAGTCCTTTGATATATACCATATATAAATACAGTAAAATTATTAGAATTACTTTTCACAAAGTGGCATTTGATTTACCTATTACAAATTCAGAAATATTTATAAAATTTTTCTTTTTTGTGTAAAAACCATATTTTCACACCAATTTAGATTACTTGATTCTAAAAATGTAAAGAATAAAATTGTTAGTCTTAGGTTCAACGAGATGTATTATTCTTATAAGTATTCTATGTACTAAATATCCCTCATCCTGTTAGTCACAGGTTTAACGAGATGTAGTTTTTTTTTTGAAAGTATTCCATGTAATAAATATTCTTCATCCTGACAACCTCTACACAGTCCAATTGTCGGAATACATTGTTGAAGCGTCGGTGAAATTATTAACTAAATTTATATATTTATGTGAAAAGAAACTATTTTCTCAAATGCAACAATTTTAATTTCTTTCAAATAAGTTTTACGTTCTTCTTAAATATTTAACAAACTAATTTTGGTATATTAAATGTACTTTTGGCCGTTGCTTATTACCGAACGTATTTAGTAGACAAATAGCACCAATAAACAAGACAGTCATCACCTAACGAATCACTTTAAGGAACACTAACTAAATAGCAAATAACACAGAAACACATCAGTGCTTCTAATTCGAGCATGACCATCTTCTAGAGCCATTAGGATTTAAAATAAATGACCGCACAGTCAGAAAAGTTTATTGCCGAACATTAAGACTCTTAGGGTGCATAGTTTGGGGCTTCTGTGCATGAAGCGGCATAAAACGAAACCCATAAAACCGCACGTTTTACGAAAAACTATCCAGAAGAAACCAAAGGAAAATACAAACTTACCATTGGTAATGCTGTTCTCGGTTGTTATTGGAACTCCTGCCGTTACCGCTACATTTACTTACTATCTAGCAAACTGATAAAAATGTTCAGAATTTTAAGATATTAATGTGTGTACGAGTATATTGTAAAAGATACGAATACGCTATGTTTTAAAACTGTACTAATACGTCTGCGGTAAGATATTTGATATGGCTTTTACAGAATTCACTTTCATATAGAACAAAACCAAAAACTAGAAACTACTCAAAAGTATGCCAAATACAAAATAAAGAAAAATAAAGTGAAATAAAAAGCACTTGCACATCTTAGAGAAACCAAAAACTTTGAAACTCTGCTCTATAAAATATAAACTTTTACAGGGTGTCTTTTGTATTGCAATAAAAGTAAAAAGAAAAGAAAACAAACACAAAAACAAAATCAAGAAAAGAAACACCAATCCTTAAACTATAAAAAATATAAGCATAGAAGTTACGTTATCTATACTCTTATAATAGCTGCTTGCATAATCGATTACTGCACAGTTCTCGGGTTGCACACTTTCTTCAGCCAAGTTAAACCATTAAATCAGGATGTATTTAATATATTCTGCACGTAATTGGGTCGAATTAAACTTATAAGCTAAGAAAATGGAAAGAAAGCAAAGCAGGTGAGATTTTGCAAAGACGACAGGATAGAAAAAAACAAACTTAAATGAAAAAATTAAGCTAAGAAAAATGATTTACCCAAGGCAGCGAAATGAATGCAACGCTTTCTCTGGTAACTGAAAGTAGGTGTGGAAATTAAATTATGTGGTAATGCTTGCGTTTAAGGTACGCAACCACTAAAGCATACAGGATGTTGTGCTGCCATAGACGATAAATCTTGAACATTAAAATAAAAAAAATTTATGTAACACTTATTTTAATAATATAAAAAGACAGCAACATGCACGAATACTTAAGGAGCGTGAGGTATCAAGAAAGGATGCGAAAACTTATTTTTATAGTACAAAAAACAAAGAACAAAAATATACATAACTCGTTAAAGAGCGTAAGGTTGCAAGAAATTATAAGAAAAGTGATTCCGAAGGACAGAAATCATCATCCTAATATACTATTAATATAATGAATTTTAATTAAAATAAATTTTATAAATATAAATTACAAAAAAGAGAGAAAGAAAGAAAAGCGGAGAGAAAGAGAGAGAGAAAAGAAAAGTGGAGGAGAGAGGGAGCAAAAGGGAAAGAGAAGGAAGAGAGAGGAAGAGACGAAGAGGAAAGGGTTGAGCGACGCGTCGCGACGGTGGGTAGGAGAGGGGTTGAATTATGTAGTGTGTATGGAAGAGAACGAGGAGGGAAGAGAAGAGTCGATCAGAGAAAAAGAGATTTAAGGAGAGAGAAATTGGTATATGAAAAAGAGAGGGAGGGGGGGGGGGGTGGTAGGAGAGAAAGTGTGGCGTTTATAAAAACTCACTATCAGTTCGTCGATAAATTAAGTCATAATATAGATAAGTGCACATTAACAATAGTCGTTTCCACTTCATTAGGAAAGCATTAAATTTCCACAGGTATTTATTACTTTAATCTTGTTTTATTTTTATTTTTTTCCATAAACAATTGAATTTATACTTTTTCTGGTTCCGGATCGTAGCGACTTTTCTCTCAACTGTTAGTCGAGAAATAAGACAGAAGTCGTATATGACTTCTTATAACATTAGTTTCATTTGATATTAACATATCATTATTAAGTTAGTTATATAAACAAAATACTGAAACAAAATAGTGAAATAAGATAGGCCGCACCATAAATATCTGTTGACACAGCCATCCCATAAGAATATAATAATATATAAATTGCTTGAATTTTATCGTTTCATGTAATAATTTTTGTTGTATTAGTAAGACTAACAAGACATTGCTCTAATAGCTAGACAAATTGACTGAAAATCTTCTAATTTCTTTTGTGCATCAGTGTAAGTGAAAGAAAAAATGCTTATCTGCTCTGTTGCGACCTGAAGCTCTTCAATCCTTAAAACTCTTATTAAATCGATTAATCCGAAAAAGTGTTGAACCAAAAACTATAAGATGAAAAAAAATAAATTTATTAGTATAAAAGATTTTGTAAAAGATTTTTTAATGAAATAACAAATCCAAATTATAACATCGGCAACTTTAAATTCAAGTGACCCATGTCATCTCCGTTTAAATGAGTTTATTTCTAATCAGAAAAGCTGATATGTGTTTTGTGAAAAGATTTACGCAATCAAGTAAATAACTTTTCAAACATTTTAAGAGTCACACAATATTATCAGAGACTTGTCATAAAGTCTTGTAGGAAATCACAATTTAAATGTTTTCAGTTCTAGACCACTCTATACGCACTAAACATTCATAAATCTTGTATAAATTAAAAACACGTGCAAATTTTAATTTCCTCAAACTAAAAACTAGAAAAGTATTTACCAAATTACCCTTAGACCCTATTTGGCTAAAACCAAAGTCGGATAAAGGAATAAAATTAATTTCCAAATAAGGAAAACATTATATAGTGATTTATTATCACATTTGACATTTGCAAAATTTAAATTTAAATCGTTTCTCATGTTGCAGATAAACCTAAACAAAAATATATTAAAAAGTATTTAATATATCATTATAAAGTTGTGTATGCTTAAATAGAAACAGTCGTAACTCCTAGTCGCACATTTATTTATCTCTTAATTTGTGCTTTCTTTTAAAAAATATGACTATGAAGGGAATAAACTTAGTTAATACTTTGACACACAAATATTCTTATAATACACTCGAGTTCATTCATTAAAATTTAATAAATCAAAAACACTTAATTACTTTGATCACCAAAAAGAGACTTCGATACATTTTTAACACAAATTTCACAAAACCACCGCACACTCTTAAGATATCAAAGTAAATTAATTTGGCGAAGAAAAATTTGTAGAACTAAAAATTTCTTATGCAATATAAGATATTAATGTTTCAAAATATTTTCAGTAATTCTGCATAAATTGTTTTTAAATAATTTAAAATCTTATACTGGAACACCAAGGAAAATATGGAGACTTAAAAAGTCTTTTATGTAATATTAAAGGATGGTTTGAAATAACTTGTCTGTAGAACGACTGAACAGAAATTAATGATTAATAAAATTCTTGAAAAAATAATCAAGTTTGTTAATCTGTAGTTTCTTACTTTTTATCATAATTTAAAAATATATGTTATCACTTTCATAGTGATGTTATGGTAACATGTTACTACGCTCATGTTACTATATGGTTACAGTATCTCCAAAATTTTTGTGCTAGTTATTAAGACAGCGAGATATTAGCTAATTTTGTATTGTAATTAACTCTTATAATCGTAAAAGTTTTTCGAAAGCTGATCTACTCACTTTGAGTGTTCAGCGGTCACATATATAACCATCAACTTTTTTCCACGTATTTTAAAATTTAAAATTTAATGGAGCTAGAAATTTTCATTAATAATACTTATAAACTAATAATTTTAAACATAAAACTATCAACAAACTGAAGGCTAATATACAACGAGCGACATTGACAGTTAGATTTCTTCTTAAGATTGTTTAAACTAATGCAAAACATACTAGATTATAACACTTTCTCCGCCCTTAATTTTTGACAAGGTTTAAGTTTTCCTGAAATCGTCGGATTCAAATCGATTTACATCCTTCCGAATACGACAACTTTTTCGAAGTTGAACTACTTCGGTAGAACGTTCTTCACTAGGCATTAATGTTGATTGGCTAGATGAAGGCGGTGTGGCATTGATGAAATTTGGAGCGAATTCAAAAATTGGTTGTGAAGAGAGGTCAGAGCTACTTCTAGTTTTAAGCTGATTAACATGACGTTTGATGTAACCAAAAGATGTGTTCACTCGGTAAACCATTTTACCAAGTTGTTTCACAATAACTCCTTTTATCCATTTTTCCCCTCTTGCGTAGTTTCGAGCGAAGACGGGTTGCTTTAGACTAAATTTCATTTTCCGTTTCGAAGCTTCAAGGTGCTTCCTAGGCGATTCAAACAGTTGACTCAACAAGGTACGAACAGGCCTTCCATGTAAAAGTTCTGCAGGTGATTTACCCTCAGCATTCGGCATTGCACGATATGTTGCAAGATATTTTGATACAGCGAATTTGAGAGACAATCCGTCGTCAATGTTTTTCTGAACAGCAGTTTTAAAAGATCTGACGAATCGTTCGGCTAACCCGTTTGAGGCTGGATGAAACGGCGCTGTTGTTATATGTTTGATGCCAAGTTTTGAGCAAAAATGTTTGAATGCTTCAGCTGTAAATTGCGGACCATTGTCACTTACGATGGTTTCTGGTATACCTTCCAGAGAAAATATAGAAGATAATGCTGATACGGTGTCAACCGTTGTTGTTGTAGATAGTTGTACAACGAACGGAAATTGCGAGAAAGCGTCGACACAAATTAGCCACATTGAATTACAAAATGGACCAGCAAAGTCGATATGTACTCTCTCCCAAGGTCGATCAGCTTCAGGCCAGCTTAAGTATTCACGTGCGTGAACAGGATTTGCAATTTTGCACACATCACAATTTTCAGTTAATTCTGCGATGTCTTTGTCAATATTAGTCCACCAGACATGTTGTCGAGCTAGCTGTTTCATTCTCGATACTCCCCAATGACCATCATGAAGAAGTTTAAGAATTTTCTGCTTAAGGGAGGCTGGAATGACAACCCGGTTGTACTCCGTCTGGAGGCAAAGCAAATTGTTGTTTAGTATTAAAGCAAAGCGATGATTGAAAAATGATCGAAGATCAGCATCTTGAGGCATTAGCTTTTCAGGCCAACCGTTTGTAACGAGAAAATAAACTCGGCGAAGAATTGGGTCATTTTTGGCATGCTGACGAATTATTTCAGCGTCGATAGGTGTGTTAAGTTCATTGATGTTGAAACAGGATTCTTCATGATCAAAAGTTTTATCTTCACCAACAGGTAAACGAGATAAAGCATCAGCATTAAGAGCTGGTTCAAAAATATTACCATATTTCTTACACAGCTCGCTAATTCTGTGTGATTCACTAACTGATTCACAGTTACAAATTTGTTGAATCTCAAACCCGAATTCTTTAAATAAATCGAAACCGAATAAATTGTTACAGTTTTCGACATCCACGACAACGATTACCACTTCCCTTTCTTTTCCGCCACATTTGATATCTACGCAAAGTTCACCAAGCACTGGAATTTCATTTTTGCCAAAACCAAATAAGGTTTTTGTACAATTTCGCAACTTTGGGCAATTTAGAATTTTGAATGTTCGCTTATTTATTAGAGAAACTGTTGCACCAGAATCCATTTGGAAAGACACAATTTTATTACAAATTTCCAAGTCAATGTAATTCTTATTGCTTTCAGTTTTTACAATACCTGTTAAACTGTTAATTGTTTCAACAGTACCAATGTTGTGACTTTTACGACGGTAATCTTTCTTCTTGTTTTCATCACCTGAATTACGTTTGTAGTTCTTGTTTTGTTTTGACATGCACACTGGCGCAATATGTCCAATTTTGCTACATCTATTGCATACAGCATTTCTAAATTTACAGTTTTCTCTTGCATGAGAGTTTCCACAGCCAGAACATGATTTGAATTTTACTTTATTATTGTTATTGTTGAAAACACCCGGTTTTTTTATAATTGTACCAACTGAATTAACAGGCATTGAGTTTTCGATCGTTTGTTCTTTAATTGTTGCCACCGTTTTAGTGGTTGTTTCGTACAATTCTGCAATCTGCAAAACATCAGCAAGTGTCGGCTGGGGCTTTTGGAACGCAGCCGTGCGCACTGCATCGTGAGGTGTACGTATAATAATTTGGTCACGAATCATATCATCCACGAAATTGTGTAAACAATTCTGGGCTGAGCACGAAAAGTTACACTCTCTTGCCAATCCGCGGAGATCGGCTACCCACTCTCTGTATGATTGATGTGGCTTCATTTCCCTTTTGAAAAAATCGTAACGTGCAGCGACCACATGTCGTTTCGACTGGAAATGATCCGTTAGTTTTTCCGTTAAATTTTCGAAAGATTGTTCTTGTACTTTCGTGTTACCGAAAAGATTTTTTAGCAGCTCAAAATTTTCTGTGCCAATCCAAGACAAGAAAAATGATTTTTGTTTTTCACTGCACTGAACTGAATATGCTAAAAAATGTTGGTTAAGTTGTTCTAAGTACGATTCCCAGGTTTGCTGTTCTTTCGAAAATTTGTGAAATACTGGAACAATGTTGTTATTTCTTTCAGATACACCAGCAGTACCTTGTTTTTGGAACATTGAGTCCATCCACTCACGTTGTTGTTTCAGTAAATTTTTTGAGAACTCTTGTTGTTCTTTAAGCAATTGCTTATAAATTTCACTTTCGCCCGGCATGATTGTATTTAAAATTGAACGGTACGAAATAAGCGTGAAAGCGATTGAATAATTGCAGATTTTTATCCTCGTCGCCAACTGAAGTAAATACAACCGACCACATTGACAGTTTATATTTCATTACTTAAGATTGCTTAAACTAATGCAAAGCATACTAGATTATAACAAATACATCATTCAAAAGGCGTTTCCCGATATTTGCAATCGCTGTGTAAAGCTCTCTCGATTGAGCAGAATGTATCAATTCGCCAATAGCTCGAAGTCCTGTCCAAGTGCGGATATTCCTTAATTATCAGGGTTTTGACCCAACACCTTTACGACCTTTTATACAACAGCTTATATAAGTGATATACTCCCATTCTTCCTCTGATATATACCTCGGAAAGCAGTCATTAAAAATTATTCCAGTACTTTAACCGAGTATTCAAGAAATGTTTGCATGATGTGATGGATATACCCAGTTTTTTAAGGTGTTTCGAATGATTACTTGAAGCACTTTGTCTAATTTAATCGTCTGCCTTGCAGTTGACGAAAATATCACTGCGATCGGGAACCCAGAGTAGCGATATGTTTCACTATGTCATCTCATTTAAAAATGTGTAGTAATCAAACTCAATAACTTTAAAGTAGCTTAATTAGCTAATAAAGCCATCTTGAATCCATAATTCCTCATAATAAAGTAGCTTAACTATCTGATAATATGTATACATTCCTATTAAGGTCGTTTACGAGTTCGTGGTAAACTAATGGTAAATTGAGGCAAATAGTAAATTATGTTGGTATGGCAGCGAATGTTAGTATTTACCAGAATTTTGAGTAGGGTAAATTAGATAAAAATTAGGTATATTAAGTATTACCATTGTCAAAATTTTAAAAGATATTTATTAAATAAGTAAATAAATTTGAAAACTTTTAACCAAAAATAATAAATAGGTGCAATAAATAAATAAATAAGTGTAATGCAAAAAATCCGTAATGCAAAATCCGAAATTTCCATTTATTTTACCTCAATTTACTCGAACTCACACACGGCCTAAAAATATTATTCACTTCCACATAAGCTATAGCTTCCCTAATAGCGATCACCTCCGCTTGCTAAATAGTAATATTGTAGTGTTTTTAGATGTTTCCAAATTTTTCAATCTAAATGCATTGTTTGCATTTTTCTTAAGTTTAGTTTAAACGTTTTAAAATATGTTACTCCATTTCTAATTTAATTTATGAATTTCGATGTAATTTAATAGTTTTGTGGTGCCAGTTCTTACAAAGTACTTAAAAATGTGATATATTTAAATATATTTCTAACTTCTACAATATTGTTTAAAATATTTCTCTTAACTATATTTTCAAAAACCTGTGGGATTGACATTTGAAACTTAATCGCTTTGTTTCAATCTGAAAATGTCACCACTGCCAAAAATAATGACGAAGCTATTAAAAACTTCCTAAGACATATCAAAATTACAAACCTCATAATAAGCAAATTACAACAAATGTAATTAAATATAAAAGTCCAATAAACTCAAATGTTTATTTAAAAATCAAATGTATATATAACATAACATTTAGAATAATATTCATCAAATCAAATTTACTTCTATTTTTTTTTTGTATCAGTCAGAAAATGTAAAAAGAGAAATTTGTAGGTTCAAAATAATGAAAGCAATTTTATTGTTAAAAAATTCCATTTAAAAGCGAAAATAAAATTTAATTTTCTTTCCGTTTAAAATCGTTTATCATATTTTGATGAACAATCTTGTCAGGTTCAAGCGTACAACAAAGAATATCTATCTGTCTGTAAAACATACGCAACCAACGAATACAACGAAATGTGTTCGCATGCACGTGGATCCTTACTAGTAAATGCACATAGGTTTGTGCGTGTGTGCGTGTGATTCTAAAACCTAAAATAACAAAAAATGTATAAACCAGAAGAAAGCGTCGGTATATGTACGTATGTAAAAGCACTTACACATGTGCATAATTCAAAAGCTCTAAAACGTGCACGCATACCTACACATACAATGTACATATAGGTAAAGCCATTCAACGCATGAAAACGATTTATCATATACACAATTACGCATTCTCTTCCAACTGATGTTGTGCTCATTGCTGTTGTTGTTGTTGTGGTTGTTGTTGTTGTTGATGTTGTTGTTGTTACTGCTGTTGACGATGACGATAATAATGTTGATGGTATGAACACACACACACATCAAAACTCCTGCACTCACACACTCTATCAAAAGCTCAAATAAAAATATTGCTGAACATATTTGCTTACACGATAAGTTGCGTACAAATTTGTGCATGAACCTGTGTGAATTCATAAAATTATGCGTGAGCAGCGCATTTGCATTTAACTTCAAATTTGTAGTATTTGCGCTAAAGCCGCTGGTACACTAAAATTTTTTTTGCCAAATAAAAATATTAATTTATATTAATATATTTCACTTGATATATCTTTCATATGTATTTTTGTTTTTTTTTTGTTTTGTTTCGTTTTATTTTGTTTTTGTTTAAATTTATGATTAGCCAAAATAACCATTTTATGCAGATTATAAAAGTATATTATCCAAAAGATTTTTCTGCTGTCGAAATGATAAATTGGTTGAATGCGCTTATATCTAAATTATATTAGCGCACTCGTTTGCGTCTGTGTATGTGTGTGTGTGTGGATGTGTGTTCGACGCGAAAGGTGTATTAAATTCTAAATTATTGATGCAAATATGCACAATTAAATCAAATTTATTGCTGAATAATTTCAGATGTGGCATAAATTTTACTGTTGTATGTTATGAAAATTTAACATAAAAGTTTATTTTGCAATAAATTTTTTTCTTCCAAAAATATATAAGAAATATTTAAATATTTTATAAAAAAAATACCCATCCAGATTGGAAGCATTATTAAAAAAAACACATAATGCCCTCAATAATGGAAAAAAATGACTGCTGATATCACTTAACCATATTAAGCATATTCGTAATATTGCACAAATGCTAAATATAATATTTTGTAATTTAAGAAAAGTTAAATTTTTATTACTCATAATAAAAAAGTGTTCAAATTGCTCAAAGTAAGCATAAACTTTTTGAAGTTTTTTAAAAATCTGTTTCTTATACAAAAGAGCTTTCTCTCACATATGTCAACTGTGAGCGTTAAGCGCGGTGCAGACTAGAGAGGAAATCAAGAAACAGATAATATTTGAGAATGACACTTAAAAATGATAGTCTGCACCTTTGAATGACACGTCATGTTAGCGTGCTCACCACAATTTTGGTAAGTATATCATTTAGCCTCTCACCAACTTATTGTGAATGATAGTCTGTCATGGTTGATGGTTGATATTGATATTTAAACCAAGACAATAGAATCACTTCAGTTGGTATGAAAGTAAAATAACAACAAGGTATTCTCTTTAACACAATGTATTAGTATGTTAAAAAGTTCTCTCGCAAAAGCTGTTTTTAGTTGGGACAATTTCAAGTACAAACAGCTTTTAAAAATACTTCTAAAAATAATGCCATAGAAAAAAAATTAATTTTTAATAAAATCATTAATCAATTTATGTATTCAATATAATTTGAATGGCTTTGAAATAAAAATAGATAGCCTAAGAAATTAACTTTTAATTCGTTGAACTTGTGTTTCCAAATAAAGATGTAGTTTATAAGTTCGCTCTAATATAAAAAGCACAGCAACAGCTGTCGCTGTTATAAAATGATAAAAAAACCTGGAACTAGAGCACTGAAAGTTTGTGCAGACTTGGCTACTTGTGGAAAAACACGATTAGTCATCGCTTCTAATTTGACAGGCCTACGCCTTAGGCAGTTGTAGCTTCTACAAGTGCCTAAGCTTGGCACTCGTAGCCCAAACAAATTATAAACGGACTACAAACTAATTGGAATTCGATTATTTCCTACGGCTACTGATGGCGAATACTTGACAATACTCGAAACAAACGTTGTATAGTCAGCTAATCTTCAATAAATTAACTAAAATTGTAGTTATTGTTTTTTCATTTCTAATCGAACCTTTCTAACTTATAAATAGTTACTTTTCATCATAAGACGCGTCTCAGTCAGCATAAAAACCTTAATATTAATAAAGTATTTTTATTATTGATATCTAAAATGTTTAACAATTATTTTCAGAATGCAAAAAAATTTCTAGTCTCTATAATTTACAGAGCCGAAGATATAGCCATTTAAAAATTGATTCTAAATTCAAATTTAAATAAGAAAAGATTTCAAAATTTTCTCCAAACCCTATTATTATTGTTTAAAAAGAAGAGGTGATATCAAAATCATTTTTTATTGAGATCATATACCATTCCGCTTTCAAAATTTATTGATATGTAAAATTTCGTAATTTTATTGGAAAGGAAAGTTTTGTATCTATGTTTCCAATTTCATCTATTTCAGTTATTTTTATTAATTCAAGTCTAAAAACTTCTTAATACATATTTTGAATAATAAACCAATTAAAATCTAATTTATTTGTTTTTATAATTACAGCTTGGAACTTTAGTGCCAATTGCTACACCAGCCCCACCGACAACAGTTGCACCACCAGTTCGTGTTGATATACAATCATCGAATTTATTAAATAATTTACCACCGTTAATCAATACGCCAACTGTAAGTAGATACTTTATTATTTATTATAATTTCTTGACTATATTTTGTACAATATTTATATGTTGTATAAAAAATTTATTAAATTGTATACACATATACACAAACTTACCTATCACAAACACATGTATTTTTTTTTCTTATATACTATATAACCATTGTAAAAAAATAAACCCCTTATAACACATAACTAAATATTAACACATTTTTAAGTTGACCAATAAAATTAATAAGTGAACTAATTATATATCTTTATTTAACACCAGCATGATATGAGAATGAACTCCCAAATAAAATCATAGAAAGATACTTAATTCCATTATTAGAAATTCAATATTTGCATCTTATGTCTCCTAACAAG
>NW_024031895.1:0-13261 GCF_002237135.1 Teleopsis dalmanni | reverse complement strand
ATTAGCACTAATTGCTTAAACAAATTTATAAGAAAATATATACCCGAAAAAAAAAATATTTAAATATACTCGTAAGTGAATATGGCAGAAATAAATGAAAGAAATATTTGATGTTCATCACCAATACATGCTCTTTACAAAATAAATATGCAATTGAAATCTGAGATATTTTAGTACTAATAACAAACTACTTTTATAAAAGTTTTACTTTTTACTAAAGTTAGTTATATAGTAGTAAAATATTAAGTAAATGTATTAATTACAAGTTACTCAAAGTATCTTAAAGTATATCGTATTACTGTAACAGTTTATCCACATCATTAAAAAAAATTCATTATTTAAGCATTTAATTTATTTTATTTTATACTCAAACTAAACTATTTTAGTGTTAAATATAAACAACTTTTATAAAACTTTTACTTTTAACTACTTTCAATTAAACTGAAGTAAAATATTAAGTAAATGTATTAATTACAAATTGCTCAAAGTATCTTAAATCCATATCATTAAAAAAATTCATTATTTAAGCATTTAATTTATTTTATTTTATACTCAAACTAATCTGAATTGTATTTTTTTTTAAGCACTTATTATTGACTTAATATGCCTTATGATTTAGTATACAAGTATACAGGGTATCAATAATGAGAAAAGGTTAAAGGTCATTCACATATCTATGTACATATAAATATAACGCTTTAAAAGATATACATGACTTTATACTCCACCTCTAATGACAGAATCAAATTTATGCCTAAATCCATTGTATATAGAGCTATACCCTAGAGCTTCTTAACTACTGTTCTGCGAACCACTACCGAATCTCTTCTTTATCCTTTTTTCCTTACTCTGCTCTTCTTGTTATTGCTTTTACAGAAGCAATATGTATTTGTAGAACAATATACATATATATATTCACATGTGATACAATATAGCAGATCTTCTTAATTTCTGGTCTGGCATATCTTCTTAACTCTAATTGAGATCACTACAGGGACACTTTTTATCCCCTTTTCCTACTCTTGCTATTTTGGTTTGTGGTTATCGCTTTTATAATGTAATATATTTGCTATTTATATATATTCATATATTTTTTTAGAACCACATACATACATATATTCGCATGTGATACAATATAGCAGAGCTTCTTAAGAACTGGTTTGTGAACCACTTCTATATCCTCTTCTCTCTATTCTGCTGTTATTTTTGTTATTGCTTATATCATGTATTTCTATCGCTATTTCAATTGATAGTAATTATTAAGGTCTTAGAAATTGTTTTAATTAGTTTTAGATTTATCTCTTAAAATATGGAGCAGAGTAAAAACCACTTCGAAGTAACAAGCTATACCCCAAAATTAATAAGGTACAAGCACATATTTTTGATTAAGTTCAGTTAGAGATCATTTATTTTACTCAATCAAGCCATTTCAAAGAACTTACTATTGTTTTTAATATACATCACATCTTCAGCTTTTTTATAACAATTTGTGAAAACAATTACTAAGTAAACTGAATATATATATACAATAGATCCAATCGTGAATTATAGTTCATACTTTTCACTTAAGTTAAAATGTGACGATAAGTCTATTTTAGATACAATATATTAAAATAATATTTCTAAAGAAATACTTCTGATAAGTAACAACAACAACTACTAAATCAGCTAATTGTTTTTAAATATTGTAGTGATTTTTTCTTGTTATAAATAAATAGACTAAAGAATAAATAAGTTACTTCTGGCAATACTTATACTTTCTTATGCATTTATGTGTTATAACATTCTCTATATTTTTATCAGTTCTTCTTACTAAAGAATTTAATATATATTAAATATAATACATAAATATAATATACAGTGAAACTTCCATAACTCTAAGTACCAGAAAATGTTCGATTTCGAGTTAGGGAATTTTTTATTTTTGAAAGAAATTAGAATTACATTTTAAGTTATTTATTTATTTATTTGAAATCAAATACAGCACAGAAGTTGAAGTAAAGTGAAATATTCAGATATTAGGGTTTGGATTTTCATTTTTTTTTTTATCAGTAAATGATTTTTTCAGTGCATTTGCTTCCATTTATCAAGTCAACCACTGCCTTCTCTTTTAATATTCCTCCAGATGTTGGAATATTTTGATCGACATTTTTAATTTACTCTTTTCCTGCATCCAAAACATGTACTAGACTCCAATAAAGCAGTAACTGATTCTTTATGTTTTAAAATCATTGAGACTGTACTCGCCCGGATACCATATTTCACAGTCACTCCTTTTTTTTTAACTCAGTTTGTAAAAAGGGACTTCCCTTAACAGCCAAATGCATTCATACTGAAAAAAAAATTCGACTTATAGAATGGACTTTCCCATATTCCTATTATATATGTTGAGGCTAATTGAGTTGAGTCAGTGCACCTGAGCACTTTTACTCTCTATTAACTGCGAGGTTTCTACAAAACCCCTCTTTGCGCCTTGACTGGATTATTGTTTATCATTTAATTAGACTAAGCAATAATTGACCTCAAATCTGCATATCTCCCCGAGGAGCCTATAACCATTCTGAGATTTGATAACGCGGTGTTAGTAAGTCTTTCAGATTTCGCATCCCGAGAGCTATATCCATTCTGAGATTTTATAACGCGTTGTTAGTGGGTCTGTCAGTATTTCGAGTTATAGAGAAAATCGGGTTAGAAGTTAGAGTTATGAAATCAGAATTGTATGTAATTTGCTATCTAAAGCCCTGTTGCACTCTTTTTAGTTCGAATTATAGAAGTCGGAGTAACATATATGATTTTTCTAAAAGTTTCTCTATAAACATGAACTGAATCAACTTCAAATCTAAGTAGCACAAGACAAGTACCTCGTTTGGTCAACCACCAAAATGTGACTGCGTCTCATATATGGCAGGGTATAAATTCAAAAAAGAAAAACACAAGATTTTGTTATAACATATTACAGAATACTTTTTTACAAACTAGTGCTTAGTTTAATTAAAGTCCATATAATACAAGCCACCATTCCAAGCTGGAAACCATTTGTGGTATTGTTATCTATTATTCGTATTTTATATTTTTAATGAAGCGAAAGGAACACTTGTAAAAACTCAAATATGGTCGCCTTACATTGAAGTTATATAAACTTAATATATAGTATTATGAGGACAGTATGGAGTAAATCATAATAATTAAAAAACTGTATCGCGAATCACACTTATTAATATAAATAACTATAATTTTCAATAAATTGCTACTACTCGACGCAAATAACTAGTCTGTTATATATAACTTATAAAACACCAACAATTAAAGTAACAAATTATTATACTTAAAAAATGCGAATGTTTAATTCACTATAATTTAGTTTTCCAATCTTTTTTTATAACAATTATTTTAATTTTTTTTTTGGTTTTTTTCTGTAATACTGTCAGTCTTAAATACCAAAACGAAACATAATTGAATCAAGATTAGTTAAACTGACTAGACTTATGTGGCAATTGGAGTTGCTATGTCCGTCTTGATTCAACAATAACCATTAATAATACTACACCATAAGTTAGTCATTATTTTCAGTTTATATTTCATTTATTTAATATTTTTAAATAGAATTTTGTAGCCTTTTTAAAAATCTTAGTTAAGTGCGGTTTCCACATAATTTATTTGAACAAATGACGTCAGTGCGTTATGAAGCTATTATACTTAATTTAAGAAAAAAATTAATTCTTTCTTAATTTTTGGGAATAAGTTCTTTTCATTTGGTTAAATATTTAAACTTTTAATTTTAAATGTTTATTGTCAAATATTAGTATTGAAATATTCCAAAATAAGTTAGGCAAAAAAAAAAAAAATACTAGTCATTGTCAGGTTGGTAGATTTCACATGTTTTTAACAAATTAAATTTTTATTTTTTATTTTAGCAGTTTTTCTAAAGTCTCGTGTATTTTTTTTTGATAGAGTTATTTTTTTACTATATGGGAATGAATTATTATGTCATAAATAATTTACAACTTATTCGATAACAATTATAAAATGATGCAAAAGTTTATGCGATTTAAAATAACACGATTAACAGATACTTAATTTATATTACATACTATTGTTAATGCAGACAATACAAGTATCTGGAAGAATAATATCCAATATTTGAACGAAACTCACAAATACGGAACAAAATCAAAAAGTATTTATTTTATAAAACCCTACAACTTAAAAAACGATTAAAGAAAGACAAATAAATTCTTACTACTTAAAACTGAACGATATGTAGGCATTTATATGCCTTGACCATGTTCTTCTAACAAGAAATCAGATACTCTCTTTAAAATGTCTTGTCAATCTTGTGATAGATTTGCTTACGGGTTACTGCCGATTAGAGAACCATACTAGAAGCTTGAATTTTGTTTGAATGATTCCGTTGAAAGTGACTCACAGCCTTCTGTTATTAAAAGAAGTAGAAGCTCTTGACCAAATCCAAGACCACCCATTAAAAAACATTTTAAACTTTGCCGAAGGTTAAAGGTGGTTTTCCTACCCGTGGATTTTCTGCATACGGTAACAAAATGGACCAATAGTGGTTTCTGTGGATCGTCTATATAACCTAACCTAACCTTCTTTATAAAAAAAACACTCTACCCGTATAACTCTTTTAGTTACATATGATATTTAAGATTTATTCGTTTGGCTAAAATATATTAAAAATTCGTTTTCAAGTCCATATCGTTGACCGCCAATATACCGCTAATAATTTTTAAGCTTCTTAATAGATTGTTGCTGATAGCTGAACTATTCAACTTCCTCAACAACCTATAACCCCTTAATGCTCTATGTTTGTTTTTATTAAATTTCTATTATTTTAAAATATAAACTTTATCAAAAAATGAGTTAGCAATTATATCAGGTCTATAAAAAAGTTCTCACACTAACTATTCTAACAAAACTTAGTACCCTTAATAAGACAGTTCGCACTCTGTGGAAATTTTTCTTTTGGAATTGAAGCATTAATCAAATAATTTATTTCTTATTAATTACACACGATATAACAGAACCATATGTAATTAAAAAATCTTTTTGATTTTAGACTATATACAGACTTTCAACCAAAACTATTTAGAATTGATGTGCCAAAAATAATAACCACTTAAATATCGTTACAAGACTTGTAACTGGATATTGTAGATTAAAGTGTAGCTTTCCTAAGATGTGTAAGTCTTATTCTATAAGATTTGTAAAGAGGAAAGTAAGACCGCTAAACAGGTGCAAGCAACTTGCCTGATACTTTTATATAAACGGAAGAAACACGTCTTTAATTAGATAAAGAAATCCGCTCGGACAAGTAGGTTTGACGCTGCAATTTATCAAAGAAATAATATAAAAAAATCTGAAAATGCTTTGAAAACAGAAACAAAGCACAATAGATCTCTAATCTCTAAGAACTTAAGTCAAAGCGTAATACACATCTGTGGTTGGTTATGCATTTCGCTTTGGCTTTAGTTCGCTTAAGTTTTTACGGTACGTATCGACTAACTGAGTTTTAAGTCTCAATGCAAAGTCTAATAACTCAAAAAATATAATAGTAGTGGATAATATAGATACAGTCTATAATAATATAGTTATATTAATCTATATAGATATAGTAATCTATAGATTTTTTGATACTAAGCAAATTCAATGTTGATATATTTATATAAAGTTTATTAAAACGAATAGTAATGAGTAGCTATGTATCTCATAATTTATTATTACTATGCTCATAAAAATTTTTTAAAAGATAAAATCACTTTGTATCTGACAATAAATTTATTTCCTATTCCCTTTTTTGTATAGTAACAAATACATCAGCAATTTTTTATTATAAAAATTATTAATGAAGTAAAAAATTACTTCAAGAATTTTTACATTAAATTATTTAACAAAAAAAAAATTTTTTTTTTTTATTAAATAAAAGTAATATTAAATCATTCAGAATTTACAAATTGACATTACTCGATATCGAAAATTAGCAAGCTGTCACTTTTTTGTTATTCGTCTGACGTCAATTATGCCGTAGGAAAACGCAAACTAATTCGAGATGAAAAAACTTAAAATGCTTAAATTTATTGTTTTATTCATAAAATTGGCTACCGCAAACCCAAGTATCTGCTGTGAATAACAAATAAGTCTACAAACCTACAAGACAATCTTTTATTCAATCCAAAACTTTTACAACTGACGTGAATTTTAAATATTTTAAATATTTTAATAAAAATAAACAGACACACAAATATTACTCACAATACTTTTTAAATTATTTGATAAAAATTAAAGACATATTAAAGTTTTTATTTTTATCAATCAAATTAATAGTAATGAGCTTTAAGATAAATAATACAAAAGAAAAATATTAAAAAAAATAAAAGTAAAGAATTTTAGAAATAAAGTATTGGGAATAATAATTACTTATGTTAAAGAATTTATTATTCTATGATAATTATAAGCTAATATAATTTATTAATGCAACAATAAACTATTAATGGTTAAGTGCAATGTTTCTATTTATATATTATATATTATAAAATAATGCATTATAAATAAATGTAATGCATAATTAGAGAGATATGAAAAATGAAGTTGTTTTAATAGGAAAATTAAAATTAACTGACAATTTTAGCATATCTTAATTAAAAATTAGCTGTAAATATTCTGAAACAATATCTATTCTGACAAGTTAGTAATAAATATTACTAGTATTAAATATTATAAGTCGAGGAAAGTCATTTTTATTAATTACATTTTCAAGTTAATCATTTTCATTTATTTTAATAAAAAAATCAATTATTATTAATAATTTTCCTACAGTCCACTGCACAAAGTTATTGATGTATTCAATAAAAATGAATAAGAATGAGTGCCCAGCCTATTGGAAGAGCAGCCCATTAAATATGACAATAATAAATTGTCGTTTTATTTAGTGATCTAGTTGAAGACAAGGAAATAAATGATTCCTACTCAACTGGCTTCATTCTTACTGTCACGATATTTTACTCTCTGTAATTTATTGGTATTTTAAAGAAACCGCCACTAAAACCTCCTACTATCCATTGTAAACAGGTTCTAATGGCTTCTGGCAATTGTATGAATGCTTATTGAAACTGTATGAACTTTACCTTGACCCATGTACTGTTAACTCAATTAATAATTTTTCGTTTTTTAAAATTTAAAAGGATTCGAATAGCAAAGAAAAGACAAACACCAAATTCTTCGTTTTCTGCGAAAACTTGCCTAATGCCTTCTTCTTTTCTTATATTTAATTATTCATAAATAATTTTTTTTTCCTTTTGAGACTGTAAGTACCAAATTTAGAACCCATACCCTGCCAGTTTTTAAGCTCAGAGTCAGTTTTCATGAGCCAACTGAACCAAAGCTCTTCAACTGACTTGTATGTTCGCACTCGAAGTCTTGTTGACCTGCTTTGAAAATTGATTGAACTAAAAATTCAATTAATTAATAAATACTAAAATTTTATTGTTGTAATTTACTACTGTATTGTTTGCTTTCTATATAATTGATTTGACTTTAAAACTAAAAAAAAAAATATATATTTATTTATTTGAACGTCTTAAATTTTTAATTATTCAATATTTTGAATCTTCCCACACAAAGATACTACTCCGCCCTAACAAACCTTAAGTCCATGTCAGGACGCACAGGAAGATATGGTGATCTACGGTCCGTCATCAGTTAAAAGATAAATAAATAATAATGACAACAACAACAACACAAATATTGTTAAAATAATATCCAATCACCTTTGGCAATTTATAATGATATATAAAATTGTTGTTGTTGTCTTTTCTTTGCTATTCGAATCCGTCTTCGTCATAAAGATGCAAAAAAAATCATATAAAATTTGTTGTTATAGAGAGTAGTAGGAAAAATTAAGTTTTGTAAGAGGTTCTCAATAGGAATAAATGATATAATTGCATTGCCAACAGTAAATAAATGTAAGAAAGAACTGATTTCTAAGTGCAATAAAATTAGAAATTTGAATCTAAAAAAGAGATATAATGGTTAAACTCTTCTTCTTACTAGCCTGAGTTATTAAGGTATAAATTGTAAAATGGAGTGCGATATTCAGAAGATGTAGTGTATCTTCACGTGTACAGATGTTGAGGTATTTCCAATTATTGTATTGTTTAGAATGCTGACAAATTATAATTGGAAAAGGTTAAAGGTATACTTGAAGCTAGCTAGTCTAGCCAACTAAAGCAATGGCTAATGCTTCAGTAAGTAGTTAACAGTATTTTCAGTAAATACCATTACAATATCATTTAAAGCTTTAAAGTAACCAAATAAAACCACATGAAACCACATACCTAACCACATAAAGGCCAATATTTACATATAATATTTCAGTCATTTCACTTTTCCAGTTTTATTGGCCTTTTGCTGTAAAAATCAAATTTTCCGAAAACAAGTCTTGTCTTTAAAGACAAAGGAATCCTTTTTGTTCCATGAACCATATTTGCATATTTTTAATGTTTACCAAAGATGTCTCATAAAGCAATTTTTTTCCGATTCAAGTAGAAAACTTAGCGCAGACATGACAGAGAAGTTCATTTACCTCCTTGATGTAGAACGCATGGAAAAGGGCCAACTTAAGAGTTATGGTGTGTGAAGGACATGTGCCTGGCCTGACCAGAATCGATTGCAAAAATATTGCTGACTTATAATTTATTTTATTTTTCCCATGTCATTGCTAATAATGCAAATAAAACTTATACACACTTGAGAAAATATGTGTGTAGCGTGATTATAAATTGTCTGTGCACATTAAATTAATTTTGCAAGCCACATTTAAGCGTTGCTGTATATTCGTTTGAAGTTAAGCTGCAATTATTAATTGGTTCCAAATATCTTGCCTTATGTGGTTTTAGTCACGTCGACGTAGAATTCATATATTTAAATTCTAAAGGGGCATGAATACAGAATACAGAATACTGAACAGCAGTGAACAGCAAATAAATTTTTTTCGTGAAATTTTATTAGTTGGTAACAGCTGATACGTGGCCTTTTGAGATTTTGGACGTGAAAATTTATCTAAAATAGCTTAAAAAATTATCTTTAAATATTGTATACATTAATATTATACCTTATATTAAGATTGCCATTTATTTAATAACAAACTGGGTTTCAGAATACTTACGCAAGAAAATAAATATCAATTTAAAAATTTGTATCAAAGACATTTTTATGGAACCAATTTTCAATATAATTCATATACCATATGCGTATCCTGACTAGTACGAGTAATGAAGTTTAGTTCAATCAAGAATGAATTTGGTTCATTTTAATATGCAATTAATAAGTCTGTCAGACAGATTTATGGCTCCGTCTTTGCATGTCGGTGCCTGAAGTTATTTATACAATTAATTCCAAGAGTAGCTTATATCCAGTAAATTGAACTACGTTTTGTATTTATGGAGGCTGTAAAGGAAATGAATGTCTTAGTACATGTATTCATGGGGCCATATCTGTTTGCCTGTTTTTAAAGGCATTAACTTCTTAACTAAAACTCTTATGTCTAAACTAAAAACCCTGCTAAACCACAGTTTGTAATTGTGAAATAAAGCTGTTCACATATATAGCTTTATTTCACAAATTTTATTTCACAATAAATTAAATTAATAACTTGCAGAATTAACTGACAAAAATTACAAAAATTTATATCAAATTTGCAGTCAATGACTAAATTATCAAATATTTGAAATAATTACTACAATGACCGTATGCGAGTTCGAGTAAATTGAGGTAAAGTAAATTGAAATTTCCTAGGGATTTTTTCCATTGCATTTACATAAATATTTATTTATTAATTTATTACATTTATTTATTATTTTTGGTTAAAAACTTTCAAATTTATTTATATATTAAAAATCTTATAAAATTTTCACAATGGTAATACCTAATTTACCCAATTTTTATCTAATTTACCCTACTGAAAATTCTTACCTTGCTAATAATACCTCAAACACACACCAGAATCAAAACGCGGATCTCATAACAAACAATTCTAAAGCACACATATATGACATTACAACATAACTAACAAGTGGAAACTTAAAGACATTGCAAAAAGATCCATTGGTATATTTGTCACCAGAAATAGAAATCAAACAAAAAATAAAATGCTAATAAACAATTTCTAACACTATGGGAAATATATTATCTTGGACTAGCTTAGAACATAATTTTTCAGAAAACGAGCATTTAAAAAGATTGCGTGTAATTTAAAACACTAAACTCTTAGACCTCTATGGGGCACGAAAATTAGTATCAAAAAGTCCTACTATTAACAATAAAAAGTTCACATTTTAAGATTAAGCAGTACGCAGTTTATGACCATGGGAATTCAACTAACTTAAATAAATTTCAATCAAAATATAGCTCTAAGAAGACTAGTCCTGCTGTATGTAGCAAAACGGGACATACATAAAGATATTAAAGTTGAAAAATATATACAGGTGTACAGTGAACACTCGACAGAAAACATTAAAACTATCCTCTTTTGTCGCCGTTGATAGATATACTGAACTTAAAAAAACTATTTTTTTTTTAGTCTATATAAGCAAAACTACATCCTTACTTACAGGTGTATAGCCAGAGAAATCATCACTTTAAGAGAATAAAAGTAGATTGAATACTTGATCCAAAAGAAAAACTCAACAAAATAAGACAAATAAAGATTAACATCGAATAATTCGTTGTTAGGTGCTTTTATATAAAAATTTTCAATTTTATAGCCCGATATCTTGAAAAGTAAGCTAAATTGATATATAATTTAGAGGAAAATATTTTTAAAATAGATGTCTTTATTAAAGACTCTTTAACGAAGTCTATTCTCAGTCAAGAAGTTTGCGGTTTATGTAATTTTTTAGAGCTTGTCGATACACATTGATTGTTGATACACACATTGTATGTTGCATGTAATACCTTTTTTCTCTACAAATTAAAGCCTATTAGATGATGTGAGATATGTCCACATAGATGTATGCAAGTCTAAAAAGTATTCCTTATACACCTCCTATACATTCAAAATGTATTTGAGATATATTAAGGAACGATAACAATTAAAACGAACAGAGATAAAGAAGTTAAGACCGAAGTTGAAATAAATAATAGTCGCTGGCTACAGTAGTATAACTAACGTTGACCATTTTGTCTATATTTCAGTAGCATTGCCCAGTCGTTGGCTGTAGTACTCAATGTAATAGGACTTAAGTGGTAGACACCAGATACTATACCCATAAACTGTTGCTTATCGTGCAATACGAATTAGCATTCTAAGGTTCAATTTCGGTCAATTGGAACTTGATTTTTTATCAAATGATTTTTATTAATTATATAGCTTAAATTAAATTTGGTTCCTTACAAAAAATCATTGTTTTCAATTATTAATCTGACTTTATTTTCCAGAAATTTTACTGTATTTTTATTTTGTTTTCATTTATTTAAAAAATAAAAGTTAAACCGAGGTTTATTGACTTTGTAATATTATAATGCTAAAAACGTCCAAATCAAAAAATATATTTCAATGACCCTATATAATCGTATATATCATATATCACAAGTTGGTGACATTTACAAAAAAAATAAAGTTAATAAAAAGATTTATAAATTAAACTGAAATATACGAGTACTCTCAAAAACTGTACAAACCAATGACCTTCTAGTGACACGTTAAATGCTTAAAATGATTTCTTATTCGTCACCGATTACTTCATATACCTGATTCTTTTAAGAATTTAATCAGAAACAATGCTAAAAATTTATTAATATTTTATTTAAAAAAAATAATATAAATAAATGAAATTATGCATCGCTCACGCATTGTGTCCAGTTTTTATTCTTATTAAAGTTCAAACCAGATTAACTCGTTATTAACGCAGTTTTATGCCTAAAACTAATAAACGGTAAAAAATACTTATAGTATATGATAAAGAATTTAATAAATTAAACTTGCTAAAAATAAATTTTCATTTAATAAATTGAGTTGCTAACAGTGACGTGCCAGGGGAATACTTGAGAATACTTATTTGCGATTTTTTTTTCCAGATCCGTAAAGTATTTCCATTAAGTCCTTATATATATGTACATGCATATGTATGATAACGCATATATAGTAAGTAAAGTTCTTGTTCGTACTACTTTGTTCTCCCCCTTCCTCAATGCGCCACTGGTTGCTAAAATTAACTTTAAAGATTATTTTTATAAGATGATATTAATACATATAATTAATACGTATAAAATTTACAGTTCATTAAGTTATAACTTCACCAACTTAACAGAATATTAACTTTATAGCTTTAAATTAATAATTACTAGTTAATTTAAAAAAAATTGTTTTTAATAATACGGAGCCTTGAAACTATTTAGTTTGATCGATTTAAGTAGATGATATAACGAATATAATTGGAAGATGAAAAAAAATACTATAGACTTTCGAAAATTGTTTTACGAAACTGTCAGTAGTCAGTAGTCATACCGCATTACATGAAAGTAGTAGTATAAAAAAGAGTCTAAATATATATTACATTTGATTCGCAAATAACATGATTAAAACTTGGGTATTTAAGCTAACGTCATCTATTGCCAAGAAAAGCAGTTTCTCTATACACAAAAGAAGGTCAACCACTCCCTGTATTCCTATGATTTCCTGTTTTGTAATCTTCACTTTTTCAGTAAAATTTATTTATCAGTGAAATGAATATTGGGTCACCATCATAAAGGAAAGAAGCATACCCGATCAATGATCTAAAAGGTTTATTTGACATGTTATGACTACAAGCAAATCACTGTATTGAGTCAGAAGAACATATTTATAATAAAAATCATCAGTTTTGTAGTAAAAAAAACCTTTCTGTTACTACATTTTGACAACAGTAAATACTAATACTAAATATTTTTTTTAGGTTCAAAACGAACAAAATTTTGTTTTAAAAGCAATAAAATTAAGAAGAGTATTTCAGGGACCTCAAGATTGATCCTATCAAAAAATACATACAGAATAGAGCCCTGAAATTATTTGCGAAAACTGAGAGACTTACCACCACTGCGTTATCAAATCTCAGAATAGTCACAGGCTCTTCGGGGAGGTTTGCAGATATGAGGTCAAGTGCACTGACTCAAATAGCTTCAACATAATAATTTCATTCTAAACACAATCAATAATTCTAAACACAATCACAATCAATAATAATTTAATAATATTCGCCATCTATACACACAC
>NW_024031894.1:0-13269 GCF_002237135.1 Teleopsis dalmanni | reverse complement strand
GGAAATGTTAGTGCTTTGCTTATTTTTTTAAGAGGCTATCAGAAGATATCACTAAAAACTTCAGTCGTTGATTCTACAGAGGTACAAGGGTAACTGCTTATATGTTGTTTCTTGACTTTGTGGGAATATTAAGAATAAAATTCATAGTATATGCAATTGGAAAAGATAAGTGATGCCAGATCGTATGTTCTATTATATTCTTTATTTTAATATAAGTCTAATAGGTGTTTAAACTAATAAGGAACAATTGAATGGTTGACTATATTATTGGAACTCATTTCTTATGAGATTATCCAGGATTTATTTAGTCTAGTAAAGAAAAAACTAACAGATTGACTTATTATTGGAACTTTATTCTTATGCGATCATCCACGAATCCAATATAATTGATTGCAGCGTCCCATACATCCAGCAAAGCACTTTTTAGTCTTGGTGAAAATGATGTTGTACCAAACCAATAAATTTCACATTGAAGAGGTATAGAAATATTGCAAATTTTTAATAAATATTAGTATTCGCACCATTTCATGCAAAAAACCAGATAAGATTGAAAAATTTTGCATGTTGAATATTTTAAATATCTTTTTTGGTAAAAAATGCAAAAACGCAAAATTTTACGTCAAAAAAGATAGAAAAAAGTTCGCATATATGTCACAATTTGAATAATATTTGTAGTTCAATACGTGATATCAGACAGGTGTTGTCATTAAGTTGGACATAAAACAATCCAAAAAAGAAGAGTAAATTTGGCACAGAGGTTAAATATTGATGCGAAAAGATATGTTGAAATCTTTATTTTGGCAAAAATAAAAAAAGAAATAAAAATATAAAAATAAAATTATAAAAGATTAATATAAGTAAAAAAGAAGCTATAAAATATTTAATATTTAATATCAAATTTAAAAATGACAAATTTGAATTTTCATCTGAAAATAAATTAAAAGTATTCCTTATTAATAAAACCTGAGGGGAAAAGTCTTTAAAAATTATTGAAACGAACTTAAATTATAATTACATAATATTTTATTGAGCAGATGCATCTTAGGCGGTGATTTATAACCGAAATATCTGCATTTCTGCAATTAAAGTTTTTAATAAATTTTATGATTGAGTTTTTATGATCATTCGGACCAGTAGATAAATGGCGTGCATGCAGTAATAAAAATAAATTTGTAAAGTGAAAGGATTTCAAAGTACATTCGTATCTACAACTCACAGTTGTGGCTATAAAGTGACTTGTAGTTTTTGATTTACCCAAATGTTGATCTAATGTTCAAAATTTTTGCACAATTGTTTCTCTGCTTATAGATAGATAGATAGATAGATACGTTTTGCAATGATCATTATAAAAGTAAACATATTTACATTTGTTGAAATGACACTCAATCAAAGACCTGCTACATAAAAGTTGATATATAAAAGTATTTTTGCAAATTAAATTATTGCATAATAATATCTTTAATCCATATTTGTATTTAAATTTGCAAACTTTATGTCTGTGATAATTTGTCTCAATGATTGTCAGTAGATTCAAATTCATAATTCGATAATGTCAATAAATTACTGACTACGACAATTGATACGATTTGTCATTCATTAAAGAAGAAAAGTTGTTTTTTTTTATTATTGAATATCAATACTTAAAAAAAAGTTTTTATAAGATTAATTTATACAGAGCAATATCTTAGTTTGTTGACAGATATGTATTAGACAATAAAATATAAAGTTCATTGTCATTGAATTTTTGCATAGATATAGCTCTAAAAATACAATATATGTTTATATAGTTTTAAGCAAATTTTTGTTTCCAAAGATGTTATATATCAAATTTATGGCATTTAATTATTTAAAATACATTTTAATAACATTTTTTTATTTTTTTTTTATGGTGCTTAATTCAATATATATAATTAATCTCAACTTGATCTACTTGGACTTAAAGTGAGTCTCTACATAAAAATTTATGGGATTTGCTTAAAAAAAAATAAACTAGCTCGCAGATGATCTACTTGGACTTAAAGTGAGTCTCTACATAAAAATTTATGGGATTTGCTTAAAAAAAAATAAACTAGCTCGCAGATGAGTTAATTATAAATAAAATATTTTGGTCTGTAGAAAAAACTTATTGCTACATATTAAGAAAATTATTTTAATATAGTAACTATAGACTACTTATATTAAACTACTTATATTAATCAGCTGAGTTTGGTGTTAAGTTGTCTCTATAATATTGTGGATCACTTTGCACTGGGTGCAAACATTTCTTTAAATATGCCTCTTAAAGTCAATTACAATCAAACAAGATGACTCTTCACTGACTGTGCCTTCGCCTTCGTTAGATCCTAAATATTTGGTGACCGAGAACCATATGTAATAAGCGGCTATTGAAAATTACAAATCAGCAAAAGAATGAAAAGCACATAATGAAGCGGAAATATGGCTGGCTGAGATATACCCTATGTAAACCGGTTGGTAAAATTGCACACTCAACATTACTATGAAATTCACAAAGTAGAAGGAATCGTAGACGGCTAAAAAGTACATGGATAAGATCGTTAAATAAGGAAGGAAACTAATAAATCATTTAGCGAGCAAAGAAACCATGTTATTTAATAAAACATGTTGTTGTTGTTATTCACTATTGTTTAAAATAAAGTTCCTAATGTTCAAACAGGTACCTACTTGTTTTCAATTAAATTCCGTACTTCCAAAACATTAGTCTATATAATACGCCCATGCGATACACAGATAGATATCGCTAAATCGGTTCCATTTTCTTTTTACTAATCAACAATATATGTATACGAGTAGTAAAGCTTATTCAATCCCCTTCACAGACTAAATAAGTACAAAAGGGCTTAATAAAATTTTTTTTATATTTATTTTTTATGACTATAAAAGAGTATATTTCTTCATATTTTTGATATTAATTGATAGTTCGTGTTCATTACTTACGATTAAAACGGATAGTTATTCTTGGCCCTACTCGGTAATGTTAACATACCGAATAAATGATTTATTGATAAAAGTGTGGAGGGTGTAAAAAAGTATATAATTATTATATATATCTGCCTATAAAAATTATACACTTCTTTTTATATTAATTATAATGGACAGTATGTGTTTATTATTTACGATTAAAAGTGATTGTTGTTGCTTTTTATATCATTCCGTTCTCAATATGATTTGGTCCGCAAGGACATCAACAATCATTTTTGGATTTAATAAACTCATAACTTAAATAAAAAATTTGAAATGTATTTTGTATGATTTAATTATAATAATAATTAAAATTGCATTTCTGAATCAAAGCAGATGTTTGAAAATTTTAAAGATGTTGCAATGCTTTAAAAAACTTTTTTTTATTTTTATTGAAATGTGTTTTATATAATTTTTAATTAATTTTTCAAAATTCACAACTAAATAATATTAACTAGATTACTAACTTACTTACTTATTTGGCCATAACAACCCATTACCGAGTTTCGGCCTGACGCAGCATTTCTCCCTAGGCGCTTCTGCTGCGTGCGCGCTTTCTCCAGTCTCGTGCATCAAGTCTAGTTAGTGCTCCCTCAACACTCCACCGGAGAGAAAGTCTATCTCTACGTCTTCTTCCGCCAACTACTGCTTCACACACCTTTTTCGGTGGAGCATCTTCATCCATTCTCACAATATGACCGCTGGATGTTAATTCGCTGATTTATATCAATGCAATTTCAAAATAAAAAAATTGTCTGCTTTTATGTCTAACTTTCCCCCTCAAACAGTATATAGACAGTTCGCCCCATAGTACTTCGTACATACTTTTGCTCGACTGAATAACATAATTCGTTTCTCTATACCATGTACACCATCATCGTTGATGCATCGGTGTAATAGCACATTGCCCCGTTAACACTCCACTATGATGAAAATAATTCATAAATCTTCCGTATAAATTACTATTATCGTTATCTTCATGTTGTAATTTTAATTATTAAATTCGTCAATTGGAATAATGTACTACTTGTTAAAAAAATTAAATATCTTAGTGCATTCATAATAGTATGAGAGGTAAGACTTAGTGCTACATGCTTATAGAAAGATGCTGTCACGAAGTGCTTTTCATCTCCTTAATATATTGGTGTTATGGTTTAAGATTAATTTCTTACATTAACATTTTTAAAATAATATTTACATTTTATATAATTTAACTGTTTACTATAAAATTAAAAACAAAATTTTTTTAAATTGAATTTTTCCGGTTTTAAAAAAATATAAAATTTTCTCATGGATGTTAATAGAAAATTAAAAAAAAATTTTTTTTATGACTATTTTCATTATGAAGAACGACCAAATATTGAAAAACTAATACGGATTATAATAATTTATTGAATAAACTTAAAATATTTGATATGCTCTGTTTGTTGTATTAATACTCAAAGTTCATACTTAAAAAATAAAATGCTATAAGAGGTATTGTTAAGAAAAAAATAAAAAAATTAAATTGTTATATGGGCAGTAAAAATTCATATGAAGACACTTGAGCCAAACGATATTTAAGTATTTTGTATCCAGTCGATACGTCCAAACAACGAATTTAACGATTTAATATTTATCTTCATCATATTTGCAACTCCAGCTTGCCACACTATTTCTATTTTGCAAGGCCTTTATTGGAAAATATTTTTTATATTTTATTTTTAAAACTTTATAGTTAAGATACTTTGGTAGACTGCCTTTGGTTCATAAATTAAAGTTTAAGAGCATTTGCCACAAAAAATACGGAATTACAAGAAAATTAGCATATCAGCCAACAGAGCATAACTGTCTTATATTTAAATAAAAATTACAAATAAATAATATTTTTATGTCTAACTTAAAAACTTTACAAAAAATTTTTTATTGTTAAATTCTAAGTAGCGAAATATATTTGTCCAGACAACATTTCAGCACGTTATTATTATTGTTTTGCATAATAATTGTAAATTTATTATATTGTACAATAAAAATACTCAACAAATAATTATAACAACCATTTCAAATTTTGATATCTATTGTATTCTAAAAATAAAAGAAAACAGTATAGATTTGTATAATGTAATATATAGATATGCCCTATAATATATCTCATCTGAAATGTTACAAACTTTTTTTAGGTTTTTTTTTTAAGGAAGTGGTGGTGAATGCTTAGAAGTGGTTGGAAGTTGATACTTGAACTACTTATAACGTCTGAGCACAGAACTCTAAGTCGTAGTCGTCGGAGGGCAGAATAAAAACCTAGAATATGTCAGATAATGTACTCATTCTTTAAACAACATGGACCTCAGCTGCTGTCAGCGAGTCGAAGAGAAGGAGATGTTTGACGCAATTGGTGTGAATAATGATAATATCAATCAGTTGTCTACAGTACGTCAACGTGTGTCGTTCCATTACACCAAGGCATTTCGGAGGGTTACGTAGCGGTAAAATTTTATCGCTGCAAGGTTACTGGCCTTGCGATCAAGCTCTAACCTGGTGGGCCAGATTTCGTTATATGCTAACCTGGAGATAGGAATGGTGTTTAGTAGTTAGAGAATTTCCGCTCAACTATGTTTTCAGGTCAAGGTACACACTGGATTTTGTGCCAAATAAGAAGAAGAAGTAGTCCACAGTCTTTGCGATGATGTGTTTTACTGCAACTTTTCCTATTTTCCAGTAAAAGTACTTTAATTGAGTTTTGGCTATTCAATATTTATATTAGATTGGATTCAACCGTCAATAGTTAGTCTTACGAAGGAAATAAGGCAAGTCGAGAAAAGGTTGTGTTCCACAAGGTACCGTATTAGAACTGGTTCTTGCGAGTTCAACCGCTTCTTCGTTTCCTAATATGCCGAAATGGTTTAAAGAAACAATTCTGAAAGAGTTTTTAAGTCTTTAAGTCTAATAATATTAATCATGCCTTATATGTTCTGAATATTGGAGGAAACATTGTATGGTTTTATATGTGGTTGCTTCAAATAATTTTTTTTCAAATACTTAAAATGACAATCCACTAAATTTGAGTTAAAACAAAACCTTCTTCTTACAAAAATATATAGATAATGCCTAAACTACTTATACATAGAGATATCATTGTCTATTATTTGTATAAGTAAAGACTCGTAAGGTAGGAATTACTTATTTTAGGTAACTTTCAATTAAACCTAAATTAATTTAATTTAACTTTTTATATAAAACTTAGTAAAGTACATGTCAGTAGTTTTAAGTTTTAGATTCAATAAATGAATTTCAAAAAAGAAAAATAAAATTTGTTACAAATATTGCAGCAAACATAGTATGATGAGGTTTTTAGGAGATTAATTTATATCATTTTCTCACATTATATTATAATTAATTAATTTAAAATCAAATTAACTTAAATATATTCCAAATTTTATAATCTAATTAAAAATTTATTTATTTATTTTATTTTAATTCTGTTTTTCTTTTTCTGTATTTTTCTGTATTCAACACTCACTGCCCCAATACTTTGTGTTACCTACAACCGTCGATTTTTGAACATAATAATAAATAATTTTGATGTTTGCTTTCAGTAGTCCATGGTCCATATATGTATATTTTTCTTTTAACCACTTTTAATTAACAATTTATGAATTACATTAGATGAATGGCTCTCCATATTAAAATAAATATCAATGTTGAAGACTAATGTTTGAGCACTAAGGAAAACTATTAAGTCTCTGTGAGCTAAGACCTTTGACAATTGAAGTAATTGTATTTAAGGATGACCTCTAATACCGGAAGAAGTTTACACTTAAATGAAACTCACTACTTCGAGATGAGACTATTTTATTTAACTTCTAAACGAGCTACTCATTTTACTGAAATTTACTTCTCTAAACTATGCTTAAAATGACATGGCAAATATAATTACCTGAAGTGTTCCGAAATTATGTTAACAATTAAAACTTATTTACATCTTTACTTAATTTATTATTTTTACTACTTGTACTTACATTTGTAATCAAAGTTTTCGCTATTAAGGTTTAATGGAACACTCTTATGTCATCTCTTGTCATGGCAAGATAATTTGAGTTTTAGTCTTAAAACGGTTACAATGTCGAATGTGCACTTGAAACGTTAAACGACCGTAACGGAATGTTGGCAACATTTAAGCGATTTCAATATATTTCAGACGATTTCAAATTAAACAATCACAAAAGATACTTTTAAGATTAAAACAAAAAAAATTACATTTATCAATTTGTTCATACTATGTACATGGTAAGTACATATGGTAACTTGGTAGATACGTGTGAACGTCGGTTACTAGAGTTTGGGTATTTCTACATATAGACTAAATTGATCCATTATGATATCACATTGATCCTAGTAGGACCATTTAGAAAAATTGTGGGTCCTCGTTGAACAAATTTGTCTATGTTACACAATAAAATATGCCTTCTATGTATATAATATACACATGCAACAAGATATGTACTATACAGAATATATAATATAACACATTCAATTTAAATAACTGTTTAAAAAACTTAAAAAAGCTGCCTTAAATTTGTCATAGAATATTTTATAGAATAAAATATTTATAAGCAACGTATATAAAATATTTATAATGTTCTAATCAATACGAGTAATTTTAATTTAAAATAAATATTTTTAGAATTCCAGATAAGACTTGAAGCTATTCTATAGTGCAATTGGTTTCTTTTTGAAATATTCAAAAAGATACAATAGAATAATATAAGCCGAAATAGCTCAGTTGGGAGAGCGTTAGACTGAAGATCTAAAGGTCCCCGGTTCAATCCCGGGTTTCGGCAATTTTATTTTAAGAGTGAAAATGTTCATAAATCCGGTCACCATAATTTATTATGTTTTTAAATGTATTCTGCATTTTAAGTGCAATTAGTTAGTATATGTTTATTTTAACTTTGAAAATGTTCATTGATTATCTTCAGAAATTTTAGAGAATTCTTTTTTATCACTATTGTTCTGCAATTGTTATATTTTTCCATTTTCCGTCTTTTTAGTGTTTTTGGTAGTATTAGCTAATAGTTTAACGTTTGCATAACTTATATAGTTAATACCTTTTATATGAGGTATTGCTTATATGAGGTAAGTATTATAGAAGGAAAATTATATTTTTAATGTATATAAATTGAATTATATTATTATTTAAAATAGGCTATTTGTGCACCCCGACCTAAAAGATCTATTGTGCGCCTATAGGCCCAACTAGGACAATTTTAGACTATTTATAAATCTTATAATTGCAGTGGGCTTAATTTTACCTATTTGATTTGGGACCAGGATCCCGCTACCAAGGTAATCGAGTCTACGTCTTGCCACCGCTGGGCAGTTGCATAGAACATGTTCCGATGTTTCCTTCTCCTCATGACAGAGTCGACAGGAATCACTTTCTACCGCACCTATAATCTTCATGTGGTAATTAAGTCTACAGTGCCCTGTAAGAAGTTCAGTGTAGATTTTGATATCATTTCTGCTAAGGTTGATGATAGCATCAACTTTGATGTGTTCAGGATCAATGAATCTTTTTGACTGTCGCATGCCTTTTTGAGCTCTCCAGTGTTCAAGTAGATGCTGTTTCTCCCGTTCACATAATAAGTTGTTCGTGAAGCTATTTGTTACCCCGCAGAAGGGCTCTGGCCCAATGAAAGGAGTACATGCACCCTTCTTTGCTAATATGTCTGCTATTTCATTGCCCTCATGCCCCTCGTGTCCCGGTACCCACATAAGAGTAACATAGTTCCTCGATGCTAGGGTGTTGAGAAGTTGAAAGCATTCCCAAACCAGCTTTGATTGGAATGAGGATTTTGCTAAAGATTTTAGAGCTGCTTGGCTGTCTGATAGAATGCATATGTTGGTACCTCGGGTGCCCCTACGTATGCATTCTCTTGCACAAAGCTCTAAGGCATGGACCTCTGCCTGAAAAATGGAAGCAGTTTTTCCCATTGCGATTGCTTTATGGAAGTTTGGTCCCATAACTCCTGCTCCTGCACTGCCATTATCCATTTTGGACCCATCAGTATACCATAATTGAGAGCCCTGCTTTAAGTTTATTTTATTATTTCTCCAAGTTGATCGGTCACTAATGACCACTTCGAATTCCCTGGAGAAAGCTAATTTTCTATTCATCTTGTCGAAGACCTTAAGGCACGGAGAATTCCAGATTTCATCTAGAATCTTTGCGTGTCCTGTCAGATTGCCCTCTTTAAGATTACCTAGATAAGGAAGTCTTAGTGCAGCACTGGTCGCAGTCCTTTTAACTGTAATGTGTAATGGGGTGAGTCCAGTAAGCATTGCTAGGGCTTCTGTGGGGCACGTTCTCATTGCTCCCGTTACGCTTAGACAGGCTGTTCGATGAATCTTATTGAGAGTCATCTTAGCCTTCGTCTGATTTACCTTTGGCCACCATGCCAAAGAAGCATAGGTGATCATCGGTACTATTACGGTCTTGTACGACCAAGCCATCATTTTTGGTCGCAGACCCCAAGTTTTACCATACAGTCTTTGGCACGCATAAGTTGCTCTTAGAGCTTTGCCAGTTATATATGATAAATGGTTTTTCCAAGTAAGAGTTTTATCTAGAATTACTCCTAGATATTTCATTTCCTCAGATAGTATTAAGTCAGTGTCCCCTAACTTTAAGGTCCCTAGACTCATCTTCCTTCTTCTGGTGAAGGGTACTACATTTGTTTTATTCGGATTAATCGAGAGTCCTTTCTCTTGACACCAATTTTGAGTGATATTAAGAGCTAGTTGCATACGATCGGATATGGTGGAGTCAAATTTGCCTCTAACCATGATGACTAGATCATCTGCAAAGCCCTGAACTTCATATCCGAGGTCACCAAGAGACTGTAGGAGTTCGTCAATGACCAATAGCCATAGGAGTGGCGAAAGAACGCCTCCTTGAGGACATCCTTTGGTTGACTTGACAGTTAATCTCTTCGTCCCCATTTCAAAGATTATCGTCCTATTTTTCAACATATTGAGAATCCATGTTATGATCAGTCTGTGTATTCCTTTCCTGACCATTCCTGCCTCAATTGATCTGAATGTTGCATTATCAAAAGCTCCTGTAATGTCAACCGATGTGCAGAGAGCTATTTCTTTACCGTCTAAAGCCTTCTCGATTTTACTCGTCAGACTATGTATAGCGGTGTCGGTCGATTTGCCCGACTGATAAGCATACTGTTCAATATGTAGAGGTGAAGCTTTAATATAGACTTCCCTGATGTATTGATCTAGAATCTTCTCCATTGCTTTAAGCAGGAAAGAAGTAAGGCTAATGGGCCGAAAAGCTTTTGGCGTGTGATCCGCCTTTTTGCCTGCTTTCGGTATGAAAGCTACCCTAGCCTTCGTCCAATGTTTAGGTATTACGCCTAATTCTAGACTTATCCTAAATAAGTTTGTTAATATCGGTGCTAATATATCAACGCCTTTCTGAAGAAGGCACGGTTGTATATTATCGATACCAGGTGATTTAAACGGGCTGAAAGTGGAAATGGCCCATTTAGTTTTATTGACTGTAAAGATTTTACGGGCCAGTGAAAGATCTCTTCATGTAACCAATAAGAAACGAGTATCCTCGATGGTTTCCGTAGTCTCAGTATACATGGCGCAGCCTGGAAAATGAGTGTCCAGCAAAAGCTGTCCCGTTTCTTCCAGACTTACCGTAAAGCTTCCGTCAGCCTTCTTTAATGTAGAGAGGCTATTTGAGTGGTCTTTATTTAGAGATTTCTGGAGTCTCGCAGCCGCAGGAAGTGTTTCAATCTCCTCGCAGTGCCTCCTCCATGATTCCCTCTTTGATTTCCTCAATTCCTTATTGTAAGCCGTTAAGGCACACTTGTAAGATGCCCAGTCCCCATTGGACTTGGCTCTATTAAGGAGCTGGCGGGCTTTTTTGCGTAAAATATCTAGTTCCCTATTCCACCATGGGACGTTCCTAGAACGTTTCTTTTTGATAAGTTCGCAGCTATTTTCAAAAGCCCCTGTAATAGTATTTTCTAGTTTGTTAACCTCAAGATTTAGTTCCTGACAATTAGTAATCCTATTCCCAAGACAACTAATGTTTTGTTCTAAATAGAAGTTATATAGAGACCAGTTGGTCTTCCTAACATTTCTTATTTCGAAAGTGTCTTCAACTTCCCCTTCCAAATCAAAGCGTATATATTTGTGATCTGATAAGGAGTTCTCCTCTAACACCCTCCAATTTGAAATGTTGTTTGATATAAATGCACTTGCTAAAGTGAGATCTAATACCTCTTCCCTTATCGCATTTACAAAAGTAGGTTCGTTACCTTTATTAACTACCATTAAATTGTTAGTTGTGATATAATCAAAAAGTGACTCACCTCGTGTATTGATGTCTGTGCTTCCCCATACTGTATGGTGTGCGTTGGCGTCGCAGCACATTACCCACTGTAGGTTTCGGGTACGGCAGTATTCTGTAAGCTGCTGGAGCTCGAGAGACACCGCTTCCTCTGCGTCGCCAGGGAGGTACAGAGATGCAAAAACTATTATTCTCGTCCCCCTAGTACTAGGCACTTCTGCCTGTACCGCCACCAGATCACGCTGTATGAGCTCTGTAATTGGAAGAGATTTAATGGTTTTGTTAATCATTATCGCCGTTCTAGACCATCAACATTATTATCATAGATTAACTTACACGTTTTTGTCTGTAGACCGTTTATGCGCCCCTTTGTGGCTCATGGTTCTTGGATGGCCACAAAATCCAGACAGTGTTGTTCCACCAGGGCACTGAGCCTGTATGAAGCTGCTATAGCCCGGTGGAGGTTGATTTGGAGGCAATGAAGTTGCCTCCAAGAGTTTTGCGGATGTGGCGGAGTCCGGGACATTATATCCCAGACTGGCCCTTGCGGACCTTGCCGCCCTTCGTACCGCGCAGCAATTCCGCGGCCTCCGGGTCTTTTCTTTCCCATTTCCTCAGACGACCAGAGAGAGCGGAAGGTTTTCGGCCCTGGGCACGGATTCTGCCCCCTCTCAAGGGTGGTCCCCCGGAATTGAGACCCGTTTTCGGCTTCTGGTTGCTTGACTGAGCACAAGCCGCAGATGTTGTTGGTCGCTCATCTTCAACCACTTCCTTTGCTCTGTTTCCTTTATGTCTTGGTCTCAGCACGGCACTGCTAAGTCCATAGAAGACTTTATTGCCCAGCTTTCCGACCATTTCGGACGACATAGGATCCAGAGCAATCGCCATCTCGACGATATCGCCCTTATTGAGCCTGTGGAGTACCCGCCAGTCCCTGACACGCATGCCCGAATTTTGGCACTCAATTTGTCCTAGAATACGGTCGCTTTGCCAGGAAGCTGAGCCTGGGAAGTAGCCAACATAGATTTTAGACTTTGGCACTTCTGCCTCGTCCACTACCTTCAGCTGGGCTCCTTCCCACGGCTTCAAGGCTGGGATTGTCTCTTTAGACCAAGTTACAGTCTCGTCGTCCAGACAGTTAATGGTAAACCATCCGGGCTTTAGACTGTAACCGGCGAAATGAGGCTTCACCCCAGGAGCTCGACAAGTTTCGTACATCTTGTCGAGGATGCATTTCTGCACCTTGCCAATTTCCTCATTGGACCAAATGCCCTCTGGGAAATTATGCGGTAGTATACCGATCTTCTTAGAGCGAACAGTCTCTGCTAGGGTAGGCTTTGAACAATGGTCTTCGGAAGAAGTACTGTGTTTAGCCTGCCCCACAGATACCATCGCCACCTCTTTACTGGGACCAGGTTTGCCCCCGTGTGAGGTCTCTACTTCCTTCATCCTACTGAAAATCGGCAAAGCAGTTGCAGGCACTGTTGATTTATTATCAACTTTCTTGCCCTGTAGTGCAATCCGCTTTGTCGGTTTTGAGCTTGATGTTGGTGTAGAGCTGTCCGATCGGGATCTTTTTGGTGTTGCCTGCCCTTCGTTAGTCGCAGTGGCCGGCTTTACTGCCAAGGACCTTGCTGTTTCCAGCGGAATGCCCTTGGCAAGTAAAGCCTTCAACCTTTTGCGTCCAGCGCCGGATAGCTTCACCCTCGTTTGAGTCTTTTTAGTTAGACCAGGCTCCAGAAGATCTCTCTCCTGTTCCGAGGAGATAGACATTCCAGCCGACTCTTGGCTAAGTGGAATGTCCATTTCCTCCGGCTTGTCGGGTAGAGGACCAGGTGCCCTCTCCAACAAGTCGTGGTCCATTTGTTCACTGACGATGGTACCAGGTGCCCCCTCGTTCAGTGATAAGTTTTGGCTTTGTAAAACCATATTTT
>NW_024031893.1:0-13271 GCF_002237135.1 Teleopsis dalmanni | reverse complement strand
AAAATCGTTTATACTTTATTAAAAATAATTCTTCCGATAGTCATCTTCAGGGAAAACTGCCTGAAGATGACTATCGAAGATAGTCGAAATATCGGAAAAATTATTTTTAATAAAGTATAAACGATTTTTAAATATAAATAATAAATTTGTGTCTTTAACTTTAATTTAAATAAAATAAGATACATATAATAAAAAAATATTGTAAGTTTCGTTATATTCATCATGCCTGAGTAATAAGTTGCTAAAGGGGTGGTACGGACAGGTGATGTGTGTTGTTTGATAAATAACTAAAACCAAATGGACTAGAAAGCTAGAGAGTGGTGCTAAAGAAATAGTGAGTCACATTATCACTCATAGGAGTAGGGAGGGACGACTCAACCTTACAGTGCAGACAGTGATCTTGGGTGGGAACGACCGACAAGAACCAAATACATGGCACGAGAATTTTTTTTGTTGATGTCAGCGTGGATTACTGATGCCAAGACCCACCCCCAAGACCGGCGAGAATTCCGGGCTTGCCACCGTGCCATGGAGGGCATTAGAAGACACAATATTAACAATAAGGTTGACACAACACGATATCAAATTACTTAGATACAGTTGGCTGCTCAGCCGACTTCCGCGCTTCCAACCACGATATGCCAATTAATAGATGCACATAGTGGAGGCACAAACAGCTCAAATAAATGCTACTCAATAGCGGATGGTAATTCTGAAATGTCAGCTATGATTCAAATAGCGACGCTAAAAAACCAATCCCAAAAGCAACGCTTATATTCGGTAAGTGAAACTTCTTCCAAACCATCAAGCTTTCAAACACAAAACAAAACATATTTACAATCAAGCCCACTAACAACTTCGAAACACAACATTATTGCAACAAAATAATGCAGCGCAAAATGGTAACTTAGAGCCAAATATCCGAATCTGAACACAGTAGAAATTAAAGAAGCACTTGTAGAAAAAGGATTTAAAACAAAAGCTGTGTACAATATTAAAAACCACAACAACGTTTCGACGCCTCTATGTTATACAGAATAGAGCTTGAACCAAATAGAAAGAAATTCAAATCAAACGACGTTCATCCAATTTATTTGCTACAACTCCTACTTTACAGAAAAATACCAGTAGAAGAACCGCACAAGTGTAAAAATCCGGTGCAATGTACAAATTGCCAGGAATATGGACATTCGAAGTCCTATTGCACACTTTCACCCCACTAAGGACTGCACATCAAATAAAAAGGACTCAACTACAAAAAAATGTGAAAATTGTGGATGTAATCACACTGCTCATTATAAAGGATGTGTAGTATATATTACCGAAAAACAGAGAATGTTTCCAGCATTGCGTCCCCGCTCTCAGTCAGTAGACCCACACAACCTATACAAACGCGATCTCAGCTAAATGCTCCATTTGACTCCAACAATACATGTTCACGAATGAAATATGCAAACGCTGTTCGCTGACTCAAGCAACGCCCTAAATAAAAGCTCTACTAAGCCATCTCCAAATATCAAAAACATGATCCAACTGTTTATGGAAAATATGACACAATTTATGAACACCATGCAAAATATGATGCAGGGAATGATTCAAAATCAAAATATCTTACTTTCAATCATATCCAAATCATGAATGCAATCAAAATTTGCTTCTGGAATGCTTACGGCTTAAGCTAACGTAAAAACAACTTGTATTGTTTTAAAGATTACATCAAATTGATGTGTTTATTTCAGAAACCCATTTTAACGAAAAAAGCTGCTTTAAGATAGTTGGTTACATCCCCTTCTATACGAAACACTTCAGTGGAGGAGCAAAAGGACAATCTGCTGTCCTAATAAGAAATAACATTAAACATTTCCCAACTCACAATCTTGAAGCAGAAAATATGCAGGCGACAAGCATATGCCTAGAAAAAGTACATAAAAAGTCCGACCATAACCTAAATTTATTGTCCACCAAATTATAAAATAACGGAACTCCAATTTGAAGAATATTTTAGAAAGCTAGCACCCAAATTTATAGCGGCCGGCGACTTCAATGCCAAAAATCCTTGATGAACGTGATATCAAAACTCGACCTTAAAAAGACATCAAATTGCTACAGAAGCATCCTTAGAACTCTCCTTTGATCACACACCGACTATTATTCTGATTAAAAATACAATAATACTCAACCCAAAATTTAAAGAAAAGCTCACAATCCAACACACAAATTAGATAAAAATTTAAAAAATATATTAGCTCACATAATAACACCGACACTTCCCTAAAATCAAATGATGAAATAGACAAGGTCGTACAGGGCTCGAATAACAACCCCAGTCCCACTCCATTATTGCCGACTCTAATTAATTGAAGAACCATTCCTTTTGAGTTGCTTATTGACACTAACTAACTTTATTTATCTTGTTGGTTCTTAAACTTACTTGGACGGTAGTGTGCAAATACTGACACTTGCAAGCTCAGAATTTATGCCTCGAGCAACACGGTCAAGGTCTCTTTAGTAAAAAACAAGATATCATATTCCTCTTGCATAAACTTCAAAAGAAGTTACTAGAATAGTTACACATCACAATACACTATGCTTAATACGTAACATATAATTTAATTTCACTCACTGTTAGAACTTTAATAGAATCTATAATAAAATAGATTAATTTTATTTAATATATATATTATATTAAAATAACTCATACGTAACACACCGCATCTGCATCGATAACACACGGAATGCAACTGAAATTATTATTACAATTAACAAAAAAAATGAAGAAATGTATTTAAATAAGTGAAGAATATACGCACCTTATTTATTCACTATTTATATATATATTTTATTTTTGTTTGTTTTATTAACTTTTGTTTTATCTTTTTTTATTTATTTGTTAATAACACAAAGCACAGAAATTACACCCAAGCAAACAATAGCAACAAAAGACAGCAAGTTTCAAAAATACCAACGGCAAACGTACTGATGCGCTACAGGAAAAGATTCGGTTGTTTTAGTATAAAAAAACGCGCATTGTACAAGCAAGCGGACTTGGCTGTGTGAACTTAGATGATAAACAAGTCCCGCTCAGCCTATTGGTCAATTCGACCAAAGTTTAGCTTATAGGCTCAGTAAGCCTAACTGGTCCATCCGATCAAATTAGGACAATCCAGGCTGGCTCATTCAATCAACATCACGTTCTATACAGGTCTTCCAACACTACTAGGGGTGGAGATCCAGATTACAGCAAGTAGTAAATACGTAGCTTCCAACACTTCCGTAGGTCGATTTCATCCTAGAAGAGAAAGCCGTATGTGTTTTCTTTTATCTATTTCCGATCTACCAGGGCTGTGTTATTGGAATTAACTTCGAATTTATGAACAAAAAATTTTCAATTTATAATATTAATCTATGAAATTTTAAAAGGAGGAATAAAAAGAGATAATAATCAAACTTCAAGTAAACTTTATTTCAGTTGGACAGCCCAGCAAATAAAACGACTGGAAAAGTGGGTTGTTACAATACAAAGAACTCCCCTCCAACTCCCAGATAGAAACTGGGCTAAAAGCAATGAAGTACTGCTTTTGCAAGCCACTTTAAATATGTAAATATGTATAAACTCTACTTTAACAAAACTAGACCCTTTAACAAAACTAGACCACTAAAAAACGAAATTAAAAATTTAAAAGCCTCAGGCTACGACCTAATAACAGCGAAAATGATGAAAGGGATCCAACAAATCGCCAAAGACCAGCTATTTTTCATTTATAACGTTATTCTAAGGAATGCGTAATTTCCAAATGGCTGGAAGCTATCGAAAATTATGATGATACCCAAGGGCTCCACTTAAGTCACCTCATATCGACTCATAAGTCTACTCCCAATACTCTCAAAATTATTCGAAAACTTTTTAAAAAACAACTAATGCCCTACATAAATAAAAAGAATAATACCTAACCACTAATTTGGATTTAGAGATTGTGGTATTGCTCAGGCATCTTTATAGATATAACTCAAGCCTTCGACAAAGTTTGGCACGAACGATTATTTTGGAAACTTGAAAAACATTTCCCATACAAAATATCCTCACTTATGAAAAACTATCTCTCAAAAAGAATATTGTTATAAAACAAAATTCTTTTGTCTCCAATGCATTCCCCATTATGGGTGGTGTACCCCAAGATAATATACTGGAGCCCTTGCTTGATTTTCACAGCAGCTATGCCAACCAGTGACTGTACAACAACATCAACATTTACGGACAACACTGCCATCCTCAGCCGTAGTGACGATCCATTCACAGCCACAAAATCTGTTCAAGCTCACCTCAACAAACTACAAAAATGACTCGATCTCTGGAGAACAATTTACAAAAATAAAAAAATCGTTGTTTTTCGAAATACTAAATTTTTGTCTCGCAGACAACAACTAAAGTAGTATTATTTTATTAAATAATAAAATATATAAACAACGGAGAGGTATGCCCACGGGTTCTCCAACGTTACCAATTATTGCAGATATTGTAATAAAGGATTTACTTGACCAATGCATGGAAAAAATGGAAACAAAACCGAGGCTTTTAACTAAATATGTAGACGATCTCTTTGGGATTGTAAGAACAGATAGCATCAATGATACTTTAAAAATTTTTAATGACATTCACAAAAGTTTCAAATTCACCATAGAAGAAAAAAAGCATGACCAGTTATCATATTTGAACATCCATTTATTACGATACAATAATCGTATAATGACAAAATGGTACCAAAAACCAACAGCCTCTAGACGAATTATAAATTTCAATTCAAAGCACCCCCGCTATGTAATAAGCAACACTGTCAAAAATATGGCTATAGCTAAGAGCATTAGAGTTAAGTGACACAATTTTCCACGAGGAGGTAAAAAACAACATCAAAAGGGTTTTAAACAAAAATAATTTCCCTAACCCAGTAATTTATAAAATCTTGAAAGGAAAAAGAAAACAAAAAGCAAACCAGAATACCCAAATTTCTTAAAAGATTTGGTATCGAAAAGGGGCACCTTAAATCAGTCCGGTTATATGGGTACTTTAAATAACTGTGTCTTGATGTCAGTAAATAGATCCTTTCCAATCAATGTCATCAAGGAGTCTTCATAAAACAGCAAAATATTATTGATAAAAATCCAAAATGTAGTGATAGCATAATTGAAATAGCGAATATTCGGTCCAAATTAATTCGCAACTTGATTGGATCATTTCCAGCTAGGTTGCGGGCAGTTATTGGTGCCAACGGTGGTGTAACCAAATATTAATGATATTAATTAAATAAAAATAATGATTTATTCTTCTTCTTAATTCATCAATTAAGAAGAAGAAAATGAAATTAATGTTTTGTGTAAATACTTTTGACGCGAAAAAAATGTGTGTAAATTCTTTTGACAACTAATAAGCATCAGCGCAATTGCTTACCTTTTTGTCAAATGAACAGTTATCTTTCCAATTCTTTTTTATTTGGTTCTGTATAGATAAAACCAAGAGACAACAAAAAATTTTTTGCAACTTACGTCCAACAACAACAATAAAAACATGTTTTTATGCAATATGTACAAAGACTTTTGTTGTGTAAATACTTTTGACTATGGCTGTATATATAATTCATATTTTCGATGTTAATGTATTTTATAATTACATATTTCTCTGTGATATGTACCAAAATATTGTTATATGGTCTCTTAATGTTGAGAAATGCCACACAATATTTGGCAAACATTCTTTAGCCCATCAATATAATAAAAAATATTTGGATTGGATTATGTATTTGTTGAAGACTAGCTCTCGCAGCATTCCTTTTTAAGATTCCAGATAGCCGTCGGAAGGTCCTTTGCCGTGTGGACTAGGAAAAAACGTAATTTTGCTTTAAAACCAAAGTCCGCTTTGCGTAGAGTTGAATTAATACAATTTTTTTTATTTTTTTAGTGTTATCCCGATCCGTCGGATTAATAAATAATTATCTTTATATCAATACTAATTCTTCTAATGAACTTGATAACGTATTTTTGGAACAAATGTACGGTAATTGTGTTACGATGTTAACGGTGAAATAAGCAGACAAAAAAAAAACATGTAGTTTATGTTTATCATGGTAGTATATTGCAAACGGATAAATTGTTGCTTGATCATTATACCACTAAATATCTTGTGCTGAGTATTGAATCAGAAAAGCATAGTATTTATAGAAATGAATTTTTTAAAACAATGCAATCGCTTTCTGCTAACTTGTTTTTCGTATTCTTCAGAAAATCTGCGTGTTTTTTAATGATATAGGAAGGCAACAGCAATTTACCTAAACTGCCCGTTAAAGATTGCAAATACTCTTTAACTGGAGATGTCAAAGCTTTTAATCTGGTTTTAGCTTGATGAACCTTTTGTTTATATGTAACAGTTTCAATATTGTTGTCATCAAAGATCTCCAGAAGTTATTGATTGATGTTTACAGTTCCAGGATATTTGACGCAAGTTCTTAAAAAATCTCTGTGCAAAACGTTTGCGATTCATGCGGTGTATTCAATCTTTATGGCCATATATCGGATCTAACATATAGTGTATTCAGTAAGTGATTTTATATATGCTCCATTTATCATTAGTTTTACGTTTTCGTGTATAAAGCACAAGCAATTTGAATGTGTGCCACTTGCTCCTGCAAAAACAGAGCAGCAAATTTTACCACTTTTCATGGATTTTTTTTTATATTCGAAAAAGTTTAGAGTTTATACATGTCATTATTTGAATATACGAAGCTTTAGCTTTACAAAAATATTTGTGTTTTCACTTCACACCCTCCACCCCCTTACTAATTAAGCTTTAAAAAACATTACTTTTGGTCTACTTTTATAAAAATGTAATAATATGAAAAAAAATATGATATAAAAAAAAGAATTATACTGTTTTATTGCCAATAAGTCAAACTTTAAAAAACACTGTTAGATTTTTTATCAAGTGTCTCCTTTAGCCTACATAGATGTTTAAAGTTAAGTGTTCGATTATTCGAATACTGGGCACTAATGCGTATTTTTTTTTCTTTTAAATGGTGAACTACAATGCAACGGTATTGTAGTCATTGGGCAATAGTTAATGCAATAAAAGTACGGTAAATACTTACTTTAAGAGCTGAGTTGAAAGCCGTACTAGAAGATTGGAGTAATGATGACCAAAAAAAACTGCTATCACGATCATACTAGCAGACAAAGTTAACGAAAATACAGATGAGGAAAATTTTATTCCCAACCACAACTGACTAAAAATTACAATAGAGGAATAGGAGGAGTTGACCTACATGACAATGCAGTTCAAAATAACCATATTGCAATCGGATCTAAAAAGTGGTACTGGCCGTCATGGCTAGTAGTGCTTGATTCAGCTATCGTTAATAGAGAATATTATAAATCAAAAAGACTTTTGTGTAGATAAAATTTACTCGCTTATAATGTCAACAGAAGGTCAAAAATCATCTAGTTAAAATGACGACAGTGATGTCGATAATAGTGAACTTCTTTCAATGTCAATCTCCAAGGAGAAGCAACCTGAAAATATTTCCCGAATCAAAGGTCACAATTTAATCATAAAAATAGGAGGCAATAAAAGAGATGGAGAATCCATCCTCCATCTTATGTAACATATGCAAATAGCAGTTGTGCTATAAGATTTACTTATTTTAACTACTATTGAAATAAATTACTACCAGGTTCAATTAAATATATATATATAACTAAAATTACATTAAATTAATATAAAGAAGAAAAAAAGAAAAATTAAGATGTAAAAATGAAAATACGTAAAATATTATACATAACACAAGTTGTTTTCGGGATGATAGCATTTGCTTTTTGTTTGTACGATTTTGTGTTCTTTGGTATTTTATGAAAATTTAATTTGTGTGTAATATTTGTTTTATTTTATTACATATTGTTAAAGGAATATTATTTATAGAAGTACACCTATGTTGTAGATATAATTTATAGAGACGCAACTATATGTAAATATTGTATAATAGTATAGTATAATGCAACTGTGCATAAATATTGTATAATGTCATAGTAACATATTAATAAAGTTCTTTGTTACTTCCGTTTTTACTACCGAATTTGAAACGCGTATTTTATTATTACTAATTTTAACTATTATTTGTAATACATATTATCAAATAAAAAATGTGTATTTTATATAAGTTGTAATTAATATTAAAAAAATTATATTAATGAAAGTTTTAAATATAATATAAAGTACATATGTAGGAATTTGATAATATTAATATTTATTAAAAACTTTTATTTGTGACCAAAAATTATTATTATAATAATTTCTTATCCTTATTCAACATCTAAATAAGGAAGCCTGTTATTCTTTCCTTCTTCTATGGTGAAGATTATTACAACATCCTGATTTAGATGTTGAATTAATTAGACATAATAACCAAATTCACTTTCAATGGTACAAAAAGTCTTCAGCGTCAGGAAGACTAATTAACTACAATTCCAATCATCCTAAACACGTGATTTTAAATACAGCATTCAATTTTATTAGAAGAGTTCTAGTATTTAGTGACAAAATTTTCCAGAATAAACAAAAGAACATAGTGCGTGATACTTTAAGAAAGAATGACTTCCCCGAAAAGCTTCAATCAAACAATAATAATGACAAAAAAATATATAAATCTATTGATTATGTTCCGAAATTGTCAAACCAAATAATGAGTTCTAATATATATGACAAGGAACGTTATAAAATCACTCAGAAGACAACTAACACAATAGCTAAATTATATAGCAATACTAAAAAAAAAAATTAATAATAAAGACAAATCTAATGTAGTGTACCAGCTGAATTGTAAAGGTGACGGGTACAACGTATGTAACAAAATATATATAGGTACGACTAAAAATAAGCTTAAGACAAGGATGGCTGGACATAAACATAGTTTAAAAAATAAAAGTGGTGCTGAAGCCAATACAGCATTGGCTGTACATTGTATGGAGCATAAACATGAACCTGATTTTGAGAAGACAATAATCTTATATGAAGAAAAGAACCATAACAACAGATACTTTCTGAAAATGCTCTCAATACTTCAAGTGCCCAATAATATAAGATTTAATTATAAAACTGATACGGACAAATGTGCTCAGGCTTATAGAAATATTATAAACAAATGACACAGGATGTTTGTAAAGTTTTTTTTTTTTTATTGTTGTTTTTTCTTGTTGTCATCATTATTATTGTATTTATTGTATGATTTTTCTTTATAATGGTTTCGCTATAAAAATGGAACATCGTATATTTTGTTTAGTTTTCCCTGAAGATGACTATCGAAGATAGTCGAAATATCGGAAGAATTATTTTTAATAAAGTATAAATGATTTTTAAATATAAATAATAAATTGTGTCTTTTTTATTTCTATTTAAATTTGACCAATTAGCCCGATAACAAATTATTATATTAATATTTATACATTTATAATCATATTATTTTTATTTTTCCTTAGTAATGGAAATTTAAGTTCCTTTTATACAATTTTGCTTATACTTTAATTTACATTTTATTTAGATAATTTGATATAATATTACATTTTTTTCCTACAAATAAGGATTTAAAAATTTTCCATTCTCTTTAATTATACATCGTACTAACAACAGTAACTACAATAAAAAAATTAAAATTTTATTATGCAAAAAAAAATATATAAAATTATATAAGTCAAGCAATGTAAAAACAAATAATGTATGTCTTATAAGAGCTAACCCATAAATATTTCTTAGCATGCTTAGAAATGTAGTCCAAAACGATGTAGAGGTTTTTGTTACTGACTAGTACTGTTTATATTATTGGAATATTTTATAAACTGAAGCTATTGGATAACAGCGAAGTCTGCGAAGTTTGAAACAAACATGGAATTTTTTTAAAATCTAAATTCGAATATCAGGATTTACAATTCTTATTCATAGTGCAACGATTCGAATATTGTGTGCATCACACGCACATATAAGCACAAATTTTTGCCTGAATAGCAGAAAGGAAATGTAGATAGCAAAGAAGATTTTATATAGAACGGAAACTTAAATGAGCACAATACAAAATAACAAACACACTCTCAGAAATTGCACTAATACCATCTCAAAACGTACGATTATTTCCAACTTGAGCAAGTTAAGGACCTTATTCGCTCTGAATACGGACCTTAAATTGCTCCGAATACGAATCTTAACTTACTCTTAAGAAAAATTTTATGGGCAATGAGTGCAACAAGGAGCATAATTTTGGTTCTCTGTTTTGATTTTTTGAAAAAAAATTAATTTACACTGCGCCATATTTAAAAAAATTACCGCGCAAATGATTGTTAAAAAGTAGTAATATTTATTTGCGCCCAATATTAGAAAAAGTATAAAGCAAAAAATGATCAAAGTGATTTAATTATAAATTTTTTTGAAATAATAATAAAGAAAGTAAATAATAATAATTATGATTTAAAAATACTAGTGTATATAATTAATAAATTAATGTTTTGTAGATGGTGACACATTGTGTTAGAGGCTATGCCACTTACAAGACGTTATACAAATTTCCAGCAACCGATGATGAAGGAATGCAACTGTTTTTATTTGTTATACTATAATCTGTGTAATATTTGAAATATGAAATATTTCTTTGGTAAGTTTTCGTATTCGTGTATTAATATTGAGTACTGTGCAAATAAATATAATAATAATACCATCAGTATTGTTTTTTTTATATGTTTTACAACTACTATATTTAAGTATTTTAAGATGCTACATTTTTAATATTAAGTTTATTATAAACACGTTTATTTTATATTTACTTATTTGTCTAACTATAACTGTTTGAGTATTGTATGAATCAAGTGTATTTTATAATAAAAATTAAATTTATATATAAATAAATGAGTTAACTGTATATTTTTTAAATACATAAAAGATAACAAAAAAATTTTATATGAGTTATACAAAACTTAGATGTGTCTCTAAAAAAGAATACTAATATATTTTATTTCATGTTGTTTGAATTTATTTGTAGTAATGGAATATTGAATTGTTTTCAAAAACACAAATTTTTTAAAAACTTAAAAAAAGTATGAAGTAATTAATTTGCAATACAGCTTTTGTTAAAGTATTAAGAAAATTTCCTTAAAACTAATAATTACTTGTTTTCTTGAAATTTATTGGAGCTCAATTAATAAATGTTCCGTGTTTTGTGTTCTATGTTTCAATTTTTTATACTATTCTTATCATATTTTGTTTTCATTATAATTTAATAAATTAGAGCTGAATGGAAGACTCGTTTAGAAGTAGTTGGCCAGACTAAGATTATATATACATGCAACCATCATTTTTCAGAAAAAATGATTATGCATAAAAAACTTTGTAAACATGCATATCCAAATAGGAATTTAGAATTAAGTTTTATTAATAAATCAGACAATGCAAAACACAATAAAAGTAATGCAGAAAGTCAGTGTAGCAATTTCAACCTCTCTAGTGAATCGGTTAGGACATTAGTTTCAAATAGTATAAGCTCTGTTTGTGGAAGAGTGGTCCAAACAGACAGTAGTCTTTCTGAAACAACTTCTAGTAAAAGAAAATTGAGAGAACATTCATTAGTTTTGAAAAAGAAATTAAAAACATTAGAGAAGGCATTTGAGGAAAAAGACCGTTTCCGCAAATTAAAAGATGAAGAAATTAGAAAAAAACGATTATATAGAAAAGTTAGAGAAGAAGAAAAAGGAGTTGCTTGAATCTCTCACAAAACATAAACATGTGCAAGTAAGTGTAAAAAGTTGTTTACACAATGTTAATCGTCATCCAAATGGATATAGGTATGATTCACATTTATAGACTATTGTCTTAGCCGTTTATTTTTTGTCCCCTTTGACCTACAATCATTTGCGTGAAAGCTTTAATTGGCCAACTGAACGCACTTTACGTGACTTTGTATCAAGTTGGCCAAAATCCCCCGGCTTAACTCACAGCAGTATTAAAGCCTTGGTGTTGCGAAATCGCGGATTTTCATATGAGTAGAAATTCGTTTCGATTTCGTGCGATGAAATGTCTTTAAAGGCTCACCTTCAATATGATAGACATAACGATAAAATCGTTGATCTTGAAGATTATGGTGATAAAAACCGTTTTTGTAAGGTCGCAAGTACTGTTTTGACATTTATGGTACAGGGAATTGGTGGACATAGATGTTCCCAACCTTTTGCTTATTTTTTTTTGTGAACGGAAATTGTAAAGGTGAAGCCTTACGCTCATATGTAATTGAAGTTATTAAACAACTTCAAAGCATTAATTTAATTCCCTGTCATTTTGTTTGTGATCAAGGTAAAAATAATATTAGGTTAGCTAAGTTATTAGGTGTAGATGAGCATCGTCCTTTTTTTAAAGTTAATGAAGAAGAAATATTTTTCTTCTATGATGCTCCACATTTATTGAAAAGTACAAGAAATTACCTAGAAAATAGTAAAAATAATTTAATTTTGAATAATATTTCAGTTAAATAGAACGATTTAGTTTATTTTTATAATAGAGATTCGAAATCAACCATTCGTTGTGCACTCCGTTTAACAAATGCTCACGTCAGACCTAACTGCTTCCAAAAACTGCGGGTTAAATATACGGCTCAAGTGTTCAGTAATACGGTTGCTTCAGGAATGAGAACACTTCTACACACAAAGTGACCACCAAACTATTATCTTCGAAATACATGAACGCACAGTGTAACGACACGGATTCGTCGTTTTAATTCTGCTGAGGTATTACTCAGTCGTGGTCCGGGTCGTTGCAATAAATTCGTTCTATTGACCAGTTCGAAGCTGGTAAACCAAGGGAAAATTAAAAGACCGTTTGTTTTTATTATTTTATTTATTATTTATTAAAAGTTTTCTTTAAATAATTTACTCTAGTCTTGATTCTACTCAATAATTTATTTTAAGCTTGACTCTACTCAATAAGTTTTACCCAAAGACGTCAGAACATCAAAGGGTTTTTTTTCAAATCTACGCAATTAGTTTTAGCCAAAGACGTCAAAACATCAAAGGCGTTATAAAATCTATTCAATAAGCTTTATCCAAAGACGTCAGAACATCAAAGGGTTTTTTCCAAATCTACGCAATTAGTTTCTAGCCAAAGACGTCAAAACATCAAAGGCGTTATAAAATCTACTTAATACGTTCTACGAATTTATTTAGCCTTAGCGTCGAAACACTATGGGCTTCTAAAAGGGACTTAG
>NW_024031892.1:0-13274 GCF_002237135.1 Teleopsis dalmanni | reverse complement strand
GCACTAGAATGCTGTCGAATTGCATTTTATATTGTAAAATATCAATTTATAGAAATTTATATGTAACTGGAGTGCTGGTCTTATCATATATTGTTGAGTAGATTGGTAAACATTTTTCAAATCGTAATACCAAGGGCTTATGGTTAATATCTCTAATAGCTTTAAAAATATTGTTTGAAAATAGTTGAGCTTGTCAGTTGTGTCGATTGCAGTGGCGGCAACCTTTGAAGGCTCAAGTCTGATTATACGTTGAAAATCGTTTCTTTACACCGTATCAATAAATTAACAGAAAATAGTTAAATAAATACAAAATAATAATAATAAAACCAAGAATGCTTACACTATTAGCAACTCTCTCCAATGTACGAGTATGCACAATTCGCACGTTAAACATGCTTATCGCTGTCAATAAATCAGAAGGCTATCTAAACTTTAGACTTTCCTGATAAATGACATCTAATTGCTCTCTGTGCACATATTTACTTATTGTTCATTTCGTCGTCACTGTTGTTGCTGTTGTTGTAGCATTGCATGCATAACTCGCCTATAAGGAATTACAATATTATACACCAACAACAACAACAACAAGAACACCATCAATATTAATAGCAAAAACTACTACTACAACAACAACAACATATTGTTGTACGAACAGTAAGAGCAACAAAAGTCAGCAGTAGTTCCTCCACACAAAATCGGGTCGCTCCTGTTTTATATCAAAATATTAGTCAAATAAAGCTTCCATTTAAATAAATACATATTCATATACTAAATTTTCGGGACAGTGTGGCATATTAAATAATTTAAAATGCAAACAAAAACAGAAACAAAAACAAAACGAAAAGTAAAGCAAAAACAAAAAAAAAAACAAAATAGAATGCCTTGCTGAGGTATACCTCGCTGAGTCGTAAAAGTACATATTTGTAGCAGCTTGTATTTTGTACTTCCCAGTATTTGTTGTTTTTTGTTGTTGCTATGTCTTCTGTTCATTTTTTGTGCTTTACATTTCCTTTATTTTTTTTTTTTTTGTTTTTGTTTCTTTTTTCACCTTTATGAATTTATTTACCTTTGCAATTTTATTGATCTTGTACATTTATTGGCAGCAGAAAGAAGCTCACTCCTTTATTTGCCCACAGTTTTTGTGATTTCTAACAATATAATTTCTGTTCATAATTTCATATATGGACAATATATACATTAGTGTACATATACATACATGTGTTAAATATATACATATACATATGTATACTGCTGGGTTATGTCAAGAATAATATATCAGCGAACTACAATTTTATAGCACAATTACATTTATCGAAATTTTTTGTCAATTTTAAGTGAACAAATTTTGTCGATACGTGGATACAACCATAAAAACTTAAAACAGTTAGCAGTTAAGAGTACAAGGTTTAAAGGTTTATTTTCGCCGAAAGTCATTAGCCACTTTGGTCTAAATATGAAATCATGACATATGACAATATTTATCTAACAAAAATTTCATAGAACGTAAGCGATTTTATAGATATTTGGACTTAGTACAACATATGATATACTATTGTACATTTAACCGACTGTTCACGTGGTTAAAATTCTATTGCCGTCTTCTTCTAAATTACCTACAAATTTCTGCTTTTCCAAATATAAATTCAAATATAAATAAATTTCCAAGTTTTCGGAGATCAGATCAGATGAGATCATATCAGAAAAATTAAACAGATGAGTTCTTAATTTATAAGTTACGTCGATTTCGATTCAAATCTTAATTTGCTCTCGTTCTGTCGAACATGTTTGGTTTGTTCATAATCCCGAAGTATTGTTGTCAAATAATATAAAACATATATTTTAATTTGGGAGTTCTTTCAAGTTTGAGAGAATAGCGCATAAACATATTTCAATTTTTAAAAAACATGTGAATCCACTGGCTAGACTTCTTGCTAATATGACAAAATCCTCTAGACTGGATCGAAATGAAAGACCTGCCATCCTGCTTTCATAAAGATCATCCTGATTGATTTAACTAATTCTCCGTGATATCTGATAAATAACCACTGGCTACTTATTCAGAGGCCCCTTAAAATAATTTACAAATAATTTATAATATAAGGTTATTAGTCTTAAACATTCTAAAACTTATTGTTAGGCTTTAATTAAAAGAGATTCAATAAAGACATATTGTCAAATAAAAAAAATATAAAATTTAAAACAGCTGTTAATAGCAGGGTAATTGTATTAATCTTGCAAAATATCTAGAGTGTTATAATTTCTAATGTTATACATGATGCCTAATATTGAGCAATTGAAAATGAAAACTGTACAAAAAGGAAATCTCGAGTGAAAAAGTTACTCTAGATTTGCCAATCGAAAATGACTTTTATTTATACATTTTAGTCATATAATAACAAAGAGGTGTCCCTCTTTAATAGAACAGAGCTAGACAATTCAAACAGAAATAGACAGGATAGGATTTCATTTCTAATTGTTTGCTTAAAGAAAACTCTCAAACAGACTTTCTTGTTATCATTCAAAAGATTAAATCAGTTGCTACCACAAAATATACAATGTACTTAAAATGCTATGCAGTACTGGGAGCCTATAATTTATTTGACTTTTATTGTAATATACTCCACCCAAAGTAAAATCTGTTGACAAGAGTGATTCAACACTGAATCTCTAGCTAGCGTCATTAAGTAAATTTTCAAATAAGGCAATTAGGAAATAAAACCCTCTCTCGATAAACAAAAATAAATACTTAGCGGTTTCGCTGACTTGGTCATGTCGTGCTAATATAAAAATGCATCTCGCCTATAAATCTGTACTGACGCACATTTGGAAAACGTGGTAGAAGATGTCCGCACATCATTTAAAGAATCAGGTGACTTGCGATATGAAGGTCAGTACTACCAACTGACGACAGCAAGCCACTGATTGGGTGGCCAAGGGCGTCTCATGTCTGTAATGGGGAACTACATAAGTAAGTAAATTATAGAAAATTCTCCCGCACACAGTGTGACCGTTATTCGAAAAGATGACTTAATTGCTAGTACAAAATATATAATCTAGTTGCAGCGCTTCGCTCTACTAGGAGCACAGAATTCGTTTAAATAGAATAAAATATTCTATTTTGTTCTCTTCCATTACGTATGTCATTGCGAATCTATTAATAAATATTATTACTTATCACATTAAATAAAAATATTTTCCATAATTATATGAGTGCCTTTGGTTTGTTTCAATTGCAGAGAAAAAAATGGAAAACAAATTGAAATAATAAAAATTTTAATAAAATAATAACTGTCAATGCAACCCTTTTTATCGTAATTGCAATTGACCCCCCAAGTGTAATATCATCACCCATAACACACAGGCGCATACCTACAGTGTTCGCTATAAGATAAACCAATAAAATATCAGTGTGCCGTGCCAAGGTATGGAAACAAATCAATTGCTACCACCGGCACAATGAATATAAAAGAGGAATTGAAACTGGGGAACAAAGGGCGAAATCGCATATGATTGCCGGTTTTATTTATATTGCATTATTCCATAGAATTGTGTGCTTTATGCTGTGCTAAATTGGGCAGTAACCAAAAGATTATTATGGGCTTACCACCCTCGAATGAAAGAAGTTCCTTCGTAAAATAGAAAATAGCAAAAAAGAATTAATTCAATTTTATATACAGAAATGTTCAAATGTTAAATGCTTTAAATTATCTGAAGTTCACAAAAAAGGAGAACACAAATTAAATAAAATAAAAAGACTTCTTTAAAGGAAAATAATGAGTTTGTGGAGAATATAAAATATTTAATAGAATAAAAATAAGCGTAACATAAATGATAGACTTGGAAGACATGCTAAGGCTACGCAAATAAATGAAAACGGGCGAGGACAACAAAAATAAAGCCAGAGAAGAAGTAATGAACAATGAATGAAAAAGTGAAAGAGAGAAAGTAATGAAGAAAGTGGAAACGAATAGACTCGATAAGAATGACACAAAGCAAAAATGTTTAACATGTACATAAGCAAAATATACAGGCGTCCACAGTATCCTGATTAACACTCTTCATGGCATCAATTCCACAGCACCAAAAGCACTAAAAGCATCAACAATAAAAACAACAAAAACAACAAAAACAACTCAACAACAATAAGAAGACGAACAACAAACAAACAAAACAAACCGCCCTTTGATTACGTCGTGCCTGCTCGTACCGTATGCGGTAAAGTCATAAATTTGTACGCATTAGACACAGTCTGCCCCATTGTGTCCTCTACAACAGAAACTCTTACTCCTAAAGAAACTTACACTCAAATATTACTTTCCTCACCCCTTGTCATTATAAGCGACTAACAACCGACAGCACTGCAGTCGTCTGTTTATCCGCCCGGGAGCAATATTTACGCACACAGCGCACTTGTTACAAAAATTTTCGGTTGCGTCTGTCCATCCATCCGTCGCTGTACTTGTTAGTTTTGCCAAGATGTTATTATGTGTATCACAGCACTCTGCCTAACTTTTGTATCCTTATTGTTACAGAATATCATCTTTACAGAATATTATTTACAGCAAAAGGTAAAATAATTACTTGCTGTGTGCTTCCGTTCTATTCCTACGCGGAAAACGCTGATTCCTTAACAAAAACATCCTTGCGTGTCACAACAATTCAAATCTTCCTTATCTGGTTTATATGAAACCGTTTAAGAGGATTATTGTTGTTTCATGGGTGATAAGTGGAAAAGTTTAATTCTTTCACAAACTTTTCGGTGTTGGTTTTTTATTGTTCTTGTTTTCGTTAATATAATAACTTCAAATTTTTAATTATGAACCACAAATTGTTTATATATACGTGTAGTATGAACTCAACATATGAGAGCTAAGCTAGAGTGCTGCTTTGTCAATATTTGAATAATAATTACTATTTTAAAAGGAACAGCTCACAATTCAGGGATTCATTATTTTAGGCGCTCGCTTTTTGGATCATCTTGACCATTGCCAAAACCACTCTCTAAAAAGCATTTTAAGCTTCGCCACAGGATCAAAGTGATTGTCATGCCTCTGAGTTTCATATACGGTAACACAATTTGGCTGATAGGCCTTAGTGGATTCTTAGGATCGCCAGTAATATAACCTAACCTAAGCGACTCACTAAATGTGCATGTAGCAGAGAAATCAAGTATTAGTCTTTCTCTATGTTTTTAGCTTAATACCATTGACAAGCCAAGAAAGGGTGAAATAATCTTGTAACTTATTGAAAAGAAAGACCTAAAAATAACTAAAAAATAATATGGGAACTAAAAATAATATGTGTGCAACTAAAATTTTAAATACAAAGTTTTGAAAAATATTCTAAATAAAATTAGGGGTAAATCAATATGAGTACAAAAGTCATATGTAAAATGTACTATCATGCCACGTTGTTTTCGTAAAATCCAAAACTTTTTGCGAGATATCCGCTTAACATACCGATACAACACTTAAGAAAATTAGAATATAAGTCACTTGAGAAGGCCTGAGTCGACTTTGGGGTAAACCAATATGAGTAGAAAAGTCGTATGTAGATTATACTATCATACCACAAGTACACTGTCCCAAAGACAAGTGCGCCGCTTTCATCAAAAGATCCGAAACTTTCTGAGGAATATCCGCTTCACATATGACACAACACCTAGAAATTTAAAATATAAGTCATTTGAGAAAGCCTGAGTCGACTTCAATAACCTAAATCAATTCACACCTCCTATTTGTATTATAAAAACAACTGGTTTCTCAGTCCATCAAATTAAATGATGAAAATTATGTGAGGGATTTACCTTACCGAACACTGTAATTATATTGAAGTCATTGCTAAAACTTATTTTTAAAAACCTGCTGCTTACTTTGGACTCTACTTTCCATAATTTTTTTAATCAAAATTTTCGAAAAAACATATATAAAACTCCAGTTGTTTGATAAGTAAGTAGGTGTACGTGGACCTTGACTTCCTAAGTAGAAACTTTTAATGCACTTACGACACATTCGCCCGTTGTGATACCACATAATCCAAGTAGGGCTTCTGAATACATCAATCCATCGCATTGTGTTGACGTTACAAATAGTACTGAGATACTATTCATATTTAATTTAATTAAAAATAATTTGCCACTGGAAGTTAAGGTATTGGGCAAGTGTCCAAAAAGTTTCGATCAATGTAAGCAACATCTGACACAGCGATTTTTGTTAATTATAGTATTACACTGCGAAATTAATATATAAATTATTTTGCAAATAAAAGTATGTGTATTTATGTATGTGCTACTACTTCCGTTTTTTAAAAATATACGTAATTGATTTCCATATTTTTTTGAAATTATTGCTCTTACATGAGATTCTGTATGCGCTCCAATAGAGCAATCTCTGCTAAACATCTAAAGCATTAAACTGTTTTAGATTTATCTTTTTTCTTTAAATAAAAAAAAATAATAGATCTTAAATAGCTTATATATATTGTATACATAAAAGTACTTTACTATAAAACTATCAAAACGTCATAAAATATTAGATGCAAATATGATTTTTCGAAAATCTCTAAAATATCACTGCTTATATTGAAATATACTTGCAAATTACTGGAATTTATTACAGTTCGCTTATAGAAAAATATATCAAAGGAAAACTTAAAGCGATAATGAAACATAAATATGCACACAGACGAACACTGACAGGAATCACAACTCACGAAGTCACCCAACTAAGCTCATTAACCCAGTGAAATAAGAATTCATATTGCATTTCCACACACCACAACGAATTCGGTGAAGGATTCAGTAGAGCAGAGACACCACACAAACTTAACAGTTGACGCACTTACAGCAGTGCAACCTTACATCCAAATCGAGCGTCGAACGAAGTGTTCTCTCTATGTGCGCTACGCTGAACTCCCCCTAGTTCGCGTACAAGTTATCAAGTCTCGTCTCCTACACTAATTATTGTGTTTATCGTTGTCTGTCCTAAAGGAACAACGAAATATTATCTATTGTATTAACTAAACATTTCTTAACGATCGTAGTCTGTCCTAAAGGAACAAAGAAATATTATCTATTGTATTAACTAAACATTTCTTAATGATCGTTGTCTGTCCTAAAATATTATCTATTGTATTAAACAGGAAATTGGAAATAACCAAACATTGTAACTAAACATTTCTTAATGATCGTTGTCTGTCCTAAATAAACAACGAAATATTATCTATTGTATTAACTAAACATTTCTTAATGATCGTTGTCTGTCCTAAAATATTATCTATTGTATTAAACAGGAAATTGGAAAAACCAAATATTTTTTATTATCGTTGCCTGTCCTAAGCAAACAACGAAATATATTATCGGGATTCGATACTTCGAATTCTTGGTATAAATACGAGTAAAAATTATGGAAGTAGTTAGTCTTAAGAAACATTTCAAATAAAGTAGTAGCAGAAGCTACACAAAAAATAATAGTTTATATTTAATTGGCGCCCAACGTGAAGCCCGTGTTACAATTGCGGAAAATAAAAAGTACGCAACACGAGTTGCTCGAACTATATCACTGCATTTAACAAAACATGCAATAACTTTGCAGATGAGAAAAGAGAGATTATTCTAAGAAAAAGGAATAAATAATATTTAAAATATATAAATAATATAATATAAATTAATATTTTCAAAAATTTTTTTTATTTAACGTGAAATTTCATTTAATTAACTTGAAATCGTGAAATTTTTTTTTATTATTTTATAAAAAAGAATATATAAATTACAAAAGAACAAAAAAAACCCCAAAACTAAAGGTGACTGTCTAAGTAATAATAATTTAATACCTGTGGTAAAAATTGAAAGAAGATACAATTAAACTGAAACTCAACTCAGGAGAAGCAGAAAACATTTTATAAAATATATAAATTACAAAAGAACAAAAAAAATCCCAAAACTAAAGGTGAATGTCTAAATAATAATAATTTAATACCTGTGGTACAAATCGAAGGAAGATACAATTAAACCGAAACTCAACTCAGGTGACTGTCTAAGTAATAATAATTTAATACCTGTGGTACAAATTGAAGGAAGATACATTTAAACCAAAACTCAACTCAGGAGAAGCAGAAAACATTTTATAAGTAAGTCAAACAATTAATTTCTTTTTGAAAGAAGTATAAATGAATATATAAAATTGTTAATTGGACTTGTAAAAGGTGGAAATTTTTTTTAGTTAAATTATAAATATAAAAGTAAATTATTATTTTTTATTGTGTAAAATCTTTTCCCTTCGCTTACTGTTATTAGATTTTGTTTTATACTATTGAAATATTTGTTCATTTTTTGAAATACTATCGTGAAACGGGAATAAAATCAATTTTTTTTGTATTTATTAAGTTGTAAAACTGGAAAATCTGTTAAAGAATTTTGCTAAAATGACCCTCGAAAATAATACTTTTACACAAGACTTAATTAGTCGACTTATAGTCGCAAACACAGCCTCTCTTAGGGATGAGATAGCTTTGCTAAAAGAGCAGCTTTCTGCAGTAAATACTCCCAAAGTAGTAGAATTCGAAACGGAAGTAGTAGACAGCCGTATAATATGTGATGAGACCTTGGACATAGTAAAATCACTTCCCGAATTTAGTGGAAAAAATAGTTATGTTAGTTGGCGGGCCGCAGCCATAAATTCCATGAGTTTATACAATAGAGGTAGCAGGAAGTATTTCGGTGCACTAACCATTTTAAGAAATAAAATTATAGGCGAGGCCAACGATACTCTAACAAATCACGGCACTTGTCTAAATATGGATGCCATTATTGCTCGGCTTGATTTTGCATATTCGGACAAACGTCCAATTCATATAATAGAACAGGAATTAAGCGTGTTACGACAGGGCAATCTTTCGGTTATGGAATACTACAATTTAGTCAATAAAAAGTTGACTCTCTTAATAAATAAGACTATAATGACCCACGGAAGCGATGAGTCAATTACTAAAGAACTTAATAGAAAGAATAGGCAAAACGCTTTAAGAATATTCATAACTGGTCTAAAAACACCATTATCTGACATTTTATTCTCACTTTGTCCGGAAGACTTGCCAAATGCATTAGCAAAAGCTCAGGAACTCGAAGCAAACAATTTGAGGGCAAGATTCGCTTTAAATTTTCAGAACAATGGGAAACAAACTCCAATGAATAATTCAAACCACTATCAAAACCAGTACAACAGACAAAGGAGATACGATCACACACCTAGGAACACAATCCAAAATAATTTAAGATTCCCTAAAGCGAATATTAATAATCAAAATCAAATTCAAGAACCTGTTGTACCAATGGAAGTGGATCCATCTGTATCCAACCAATTCCAAAGAAACAACAGTTATCAATCATCTAATAGGAATCCTTTTACGCATTCTTTTTGCAGGGTCGGATATACTCAAAATTCATGAGAGTGTTTCAGAAGTAGGCAACCGTTACCAAGCTCCATGAAACATTTTTTAGGCCAAAGGGAGTACTAGAGCTCCCCTACATACAATTAACAGATTTAAAAACTGATAAAACCTTTAAAATTTTGTTAGACTCAGGTGCTACAGCATCATATATTAGGCAGGGAATATACAAGAATAAAAACCAATTACCAATATTTAAAAGAGTAAGAACTGTAAATGGGTACAGTACAATAAAATATTATCACTCTATTACCTTATTAGGAGTGCAAGAAAGATTTTATGAAATTGAAAATTTAGAAGCAGATATACTTATAGGATATAATATTTTAAAAAGAATAAATGCTGTTGTAGATTTAGGAAACAATGAATTAAGATATAATGGAAAAACCGAAAGAATATACATAGATTCGAACAAACATAAACAGAAAAATGATATGATAATGATAAATAAATATCTGGACTCACTGAAAAAAGACGAAACTGATGAAGAAATAAACAGCACTTTTTCGAGAATAGAATCTGCCAAAACAGTAAGCAGTAATCTTTCAGAGAAGGATAACCTTATGAACATACTGGGACAGGAAGATCATACTGAATTAGCTAGAAAAATTCCCGGCGTGGATAATGACATAACAAGAAAGGAAGAGTCACAAAAAATATTGATATACAAAAACAATATAATAAAGCAAATACAATCGACGCATTCAAAAATAAATACAAGCTTACCCTTTAGAACGGACGTTAGAGCAGAAATTAGAACTAACTTAGACACTCCTATTTGGAGCAAGCAGTATCCTTATCCTCTCTCTTGTAACAATTACGTAAATGACGAAATAGCTAGAATGCGGGAAAATGGAGTCATCAGACCAAGCAAGAGTCCATATAATTCCCCGATATGGATAGTTCCTAAGAAAGGAAATAACGAAGATGGAACTGGTAAACATAGGCTAGTTATCGACTATAAAAAGATAAATGAGCATACCATAGCGGATACGTATCCAATACCAGACCCTAGTATAATCCTGTCAAATCTAGGGAATTCTAAGTATTTTTCAACAATCGACCTGGAGTCAGGATTTCATCAAATTCTAATGAGAGAAAATGATATCGAAAAAACCGCTTTCTCAATTAACAATGGGAAGTATGAATTTACGAGGATGCCTTTTGGTTTGAAGAATGCACCTCGAATATTTCAAAGGGCAATGGATGACATATTACGAGTTAAAATAGGGAAAACATGTCATGTATATATGGATGACATTATAGTCTATTCCAATAGCTTGGAAGAGCATTCTAAAGAATTACAATCAATCATAAAAATACTGAAGGACTCACATATGAAAATATCTCTGGAAAAATCAAAATTTTTTCAAACAGAAGTTGAATTTTTAGGATATATAGTATCCCACAAAGTTTATACCTGAGCGAATTTGTAAATTCCCTTCCCGGAACGTTATATATTATACCCGAGATATATTGTTCAAAATTATGCACTAATTGCCAAACCTTTAACAAAATACTTATCGGGGGTCAACGGAAGAACTTCAAAAAATACTTCTAAAAAAATTGTAGTTAATTTGGATAAAGAAGCATTATTCGCTATAGAAAACTTAAAAAAACATTTGACTACCCAAGTAGAACTAATTCAACCGGATTATACAAAAAAATTTATTCTTACAACCGATGCATCAAACATAGCCTTAGGAGCTGTTCTTTCCCAGAATGGAAGACCAATTACTTTCATTTCTAGAACTCTCAATAAAACTGAACGTAATTATGCAACCAACGAAAAAGAGTTGTATGCCATTGTATGGTCATTAAAAAATTTGAGAAATTACCTATACGGAGTTCAAGATCTGGAAATACATACAGACCATCAACCGTTATCATTTGCCGTTTCAGCACGAAATCCCAATTCAAAAATGAAACGCTGGCACGCTTTTATAGAGGAATTCTGTCCAAAAATTATATATAAACCAGGAGCAAGCAACGTCGTCGCAGACGCTTTATCGAGAATACAGTTGTATAATATGACTAATGAGGAAAATAGTTCTACTACTGATACTCAACACTCAGCTGAAAGCAGTTACCATGAAACAATTCATGAAACCAAAAAACCTCTTAATCAATTTTCGCAACAACTATTGATTGCCAGAAATAAATTCACAATTCACGAATCTCTGAACATTTTCGGAAATACTAGACACTTAATCGAATATGACACCATAGAAAATTTGATAATAATACTGAAAGAACATTTACGACCAAATTTAGTGACAGGGATACACTGTACTCCTGAGGACCGGTACGAAATAGAAAAATCTCTAAAAGAAACGTTTACAAATAAATTTCTTTACACCAGGATCTTTGTAAAGGATATCACAAACACTGAAGATCAAGAGATAATTATAGAACAAACGCATGAGAGAGCCCACAGGGGACTCGACGAAAATTTAAAGCAAATAAATAGATTCTATTACTGGCCAAATCTAGGTAAAAAATTGAAAGAATACATTAGAAATTGTGAAATTTGTAACAGAAATAAATACAACCGCCACCCAAAGAAAATTTCAATAGGAATAGCCCCAATACCACAGAAAGAAGGGGAAAACCTCCATTTAGATATATTCTACGCACAAAAACTGAAATTTATTACTTGTACGGACGCTTATTCTAAATTCGTGGTAATAAGAAAAATAGAAGACAAAACAAACTTGGAGGAAAAAGTATTAGAGTTACTCCAGTCATTTCCACAAGCAAAAGTGCTTATGATAGATAACGAACCTGGTTTTACCTCAATTCAATTTAAATCCCTAATGAAAAGACAAAATATAGAATTAAATTTTTGCAATCCCAGACATAGCTCTACTAACGGTCAAATAGAACGACTACATTCAACAATTGTTGAAATAGCTCGATGTATAAAAGATGAATTTAATCTACTCAATGATACAGAAATAATTTTCAAAGCCATACAAAAATATAACCAAACTATACATTCCATTACGAATGAAAAACCATATGAGATTCTTTACAATAAGAAAGAACATACTGATATCCCACAAAAATTAAGGGTAGCACAAGAAAAAATGCTCAAAACCCATAACAAGGACAGAGTAGAGAAACAATTTGAAGTAGGAGACACGATTTATGAAAAAATAATTGGGGAAAGAAATAAATTAAAGCCTAGATACAGGAGACAAACTGTCAAAGAAGATTTAGGAAATAAAGTCATAATTAAAAAAAAGGATAGAATTATTCACAAAGATAACATAAAGTTCTAATTTTTTTTCCAGTACCATGTTGTTTATATATATATGGGCAATTTTAGCATTATTCAAAGAACAGATATAATCATTATTTATATTAAATACCCAAAAGTAAGCAATAAATGTAAACTTTATATGGCAAGGGCAGTTTCACACAAAGATGGAAAACTCTTAATAGATGAACAAATATTAAAATGTAACCAAAGTTTTCACAATGTAAAAAAATGCAAAATAGAACTAAGTAATACCTATTGTAACGTAAATTTAACTGAAACTTGTTTTGTAAATTTGTTAAATAAAAGACAAAGTAATTGTACTAAAATTAAGGAAAGAAATAAAGAGATAGATATTATCAAAGAGGGAGCTATATTAATATCCGGTACTCATACCGTTAATGATTTATCCCTAGAAGGAACTTATTTAGTTACATTTAATAATAGTATTATAATTGACAATAATAAATTTGAAAACATCGAAGGGAAAATATCTGAATATCTTAAACAAAATCATGTTAATAATTATAGAATAATAGAGTATGTAAACTCAGAAGATGAAAATTTG
>NW_024031891.1:0-13278 GCF_002237135.1 Teleopsis dalmanni | reverse complement strand
TTTTGGCTTCTTTTCTTTTTTCTTCATATTTAAGCAAATTCTGTCGGGTGCCATTTTCAATGTATATTTTTCTAGCATCGTTTTTTGCTTTAATAATCTCTCTGCATTTTGAATCAAACCACTCATTGGTGTAGTGAGTTTTTTGGCCAAGCGTTTCGTTTGCTGCGCTAAGTACGGCCTGTTTAATGCCTTGCCAGCTTACTGTTACGTCTGATTCTCTTATCATTTAATTATTTTCTTCTAGTTTGTTTACAACTTTTTCTTGGTAAGCGGCTCTTGCAGATTCGTTTCTTATGCTGGCCGCGACGTTCCAATCAATATCTGATTGAATTAGAATTGATATATACTTAGCAGAAGAACTCTGCGTACAGAAAGTAAATTTTGTTTCAACATTTAAAAAATTACTAAATAAATATATAAATTTTTTTAAATCAATTTTATTTTTTATTAGTACTTTTATTTGTTATCTTCATTTGAAGCTAAAATTTATTTCTAACAGATTAGTAGAAAAATTATAATAATTAAAAATGTAAAAAATCAGCGCTATCGGTGGCAGAAAAAGTCTGCGAACAAGAGTTTAAAAAGCGTCGAAATATATTATTTTTTAAAAGATTTTATATTTTCAGTAACTTGTTGGGTAACTTTTCCTTTTTATGACCTCCAAAAGTCGTTTTGGTATCGAATTGATCAGCTTCGCAGTCTCATTACTGCTTATTTTACCCCATTTCGCGTCGCTCACGTTATTCAGCATTTCTTTGGAGGTTATATTGTATTCATGTACCCGACGCTCCAGTAAATCGTATAAATATTCTATAGGATTCAAATATGGCGATTATGATGACGTTTTGATTTGCTTGGGCACATTTTAAAGCAACCAAATCTTTACAACTTCTGCAGTGTGCTTTGGATCGGTATCTTGTTGAAGTAAGTAATTAGACGATTCTGTAACCCCAACTTTTTGGCACTGCTCTTTAAATTGCATTTTAAAACATTAAAATGATCAACTTTATTCATTATCGACTCAATGAATTCCATTTTTTTCACTCTCGCCATACACCCCCGCACTATTTCTCCTCTACTACCGTGTTTTATTGTTAGATACAAATCTTCGTTATTAAAGGCCGTACCCGGGATTCGCCATATAAACCGTCGACCTTTAATGCTAAAGAGACAAAATTTGCTTTCGTCTGAAAAAATTATGTGTTTTCAAAATTCTGGAGACTTATTTAAATATTCGCTTGCGAATGCTAAACGCTTTATTATAATATCTTTGGAAATAAGCGGCTTGCTTCGTGCAAACCGGCCATGGCAGTGGTATTTTTTTAATATTTTGTGTACAGTATCCACCTGAATTTGCTTCTGAAATTTCTGGTCAATATAATTCTATAACAGAAGTCCAGTTAGACGATTATCTTTCACTAAATTAATAATGTTTCTCTTGTTGACAGCTTGGATGGATGCCCAGTTCCCAACTTCGAGGTCAATAATCCTATTTAGTTGTAGTTGTTCACTACTGTTTGGATAAAAGAATGTGACCGCATAACGATTTTACCAATTTCGCGATACATTTTCCTTTTTTTTCATAGATCAATAATAATACTGCTCCCACTGATAATAATTTCTTTTCCTTTATTTGCCATTATAAATTTAATTACTTTTTAATCGTTAAATTATAAAATAAGTGCGTGGGATTGTGTATAATGATATACTGGTACAGTAAAGCATAAATCACGCCAAAGTTCTACTGTTAAAACTTCGGAAATTCCCCTTTTTATGTTTTGTACGCAGACTTTTTCTGCAGCCGATAGCGCATATTTTTTACATTTTTATTTATTATAATTTTTCTACTAATGTGTTAGAAATAAGTTATAGCTTAAAATAAAGATAACGAATTAAATATATTGATTTAAAAAATTTATTTATTTAATAATTTTTTATATGTTGAAACAAAATTTACTTACGCAGAGTTTTTCTGCTAAGTGCATGTATGAACATTATTAATTATTAGAATATATTGTATTACCTGTAAATATTAAGATAACATAATTGTTTTTCCAAAAAAAAGCATTCTTAAAACTTATACATATTGTTGATTCATATTAAAATTTAAAATGCCTATTTAATTATTTTTCAATAATTAATTATTAATTTAATTATTACTTTATATTGAATAACTTACATTGTTTTTTTAGATTTTATATTTTATTTTTTAATTATACACAAGTACAAAGCTAACTTACACTGATTTTTATTATTAAAGATAATAATTTAAAAAATATATTTAATCTCATGCAGACGAAGAAGAAAATTTGATTGCACAACGGGCTTTATTGACTATTCAAAATAAGTTGGAGGGCAAACGTAATGGCGTATTTGGAGCAACAACTGTAGATGTTCAAGTTCAGCAACTAATAAATGATGCTACTGCTAGCAGAAACTTATGCCTTTTATATCCCGGTTGGGACCCTTATTTATAAATAATAACTTTTTAAAATCGCTATTTTGTAGTGTTTTATTTTAATATAATTTAAAAAAAATTTACGTGGAATAAAAAGTTTTAACTTGTATTCTTTTTATATTAGCATTTTAAATTAGGAAGGTCTAACTATAATGTGTGACCAAATTAAGTTCATTCTGAAGAGAAGAAGCTGCATTATTTTATTTGAAATTAAATTTTATTGAACTAAAAGAATTATGAAAAATTACAACGCAAATTATGGCTCTTAGTATATGAGCATGCTAAATCTTAATACAAGAAATGACTTTTTTCTCCACCACTTTTGCATTATTTAGTCCCATTGACTTGTAAAATATCGCATACAGAAGACGAGACGGGTTTAAAAAACACGTCTGCGTACTTACGAGTGTCCAGTCAAAGTGATTTTGCATTTCTTTATTATAATTCTTACACTGCTACACTCCAAGAGCGTTGTTGTGTTGACTTTATAATAAAATAAAACTCCGTTGTTTTTGAGTTACTTGTCGATACTGACTTTATTTATATGTTCTATTCTTAAACTTACTATCGTTCAGTGTGTGCACATACCGAGACTTGCACACTACAAGACGGTCAAGGTCTCTTAAGTTAAAAAATATGATATCATATTCCTCTTGCATAAACTTTTACAGTTAAGCGTGGGAATAGAAAATATTAACAAATAGCGCGGTCAACAAATAACCCAAAGCATGTACACACTAGTGCTCTTCGTATTCGAATTTACGAAGTATTCGAAGAATTCGAATAGTAAACGAAGTCTTCGAAGTTGGAAAAAAATTTGAATTTTTTGTAAATTTTTGTTCTCGAAGTTTTTCACTACACTTAAACTTCGAAGACTTCGAAGACTTCGAAGACTTTGAAGACTTCGTAAGCAAAAGGTGAAGTGAGAGCGCAAAATGCAAACAAACGTGCATCACACAAATTATTTGAGGGATGAAAGCATTTGCTTTGTTTGTACTGTTTTATATTTTTTTTGTTATTCTATGCAGAAAATTAAAAACATGTTTTTTTGTTTTATTTTATTACATAAAATTTATTTTATTATTAAAAATGCATTATATATATTATTATTAAATATTACTTAAATAAAATAAAAAATTTACCTTTTATATAACTTATGTTATATATATAATTTATATTAAAAAATTTATATTTTTGAAAATAATTAATAATAATAAGTTTTTTTTAATAATAAGTTTTTTGTATATATTTTAATAAAATTATTATAATAAATTTCTTATGTCTAAATTTTTATTTAATTATATATTTTATTAAAATTATTATTATAATAAAAGTATTATAACAAATTTAAAATATTCAAATTTTTATTTATTTATTTTATTTCCACCGGTATTTTTACCAACTAAAGCGTTTACTATAATTATTTAAAACAATAAAATAATGAAAGGAATGGTTTCCTTTCTATAATGAAAGGGATTTCTAAAATAAGTTTAATATATTTTTTTGTAATTAACATATGCGCAGGTAAAACATTGCTTCTTTTTTATTGTAACATCATAAACTATTATTATAGTTTATTAATTAAAGAACGTTTCTATCCTAATTATAAAATTAAATTATGATTTACGTCAATTTTGTATAAAAGCAATGAATGTTTGAAAATAAAGAGATTGAAGAATTGATATAGCGTAAGGTTGTTTTTTTAATTAGTTAAAAAAAAAAGAGTTTAATTTTACATGTAAATAACCAACAATAATTAGTTATTCAAATATATTTAAATGTGATATTTATACAGGACAATAACAAATAACAAATGCTGCTGTAGTAAATGGAAAGTAATCCATTACTCCGGGAATGTTAGTTTTAACATAAAATGCTGAAGCTATTTTCTTTTTTCCTCAGATCCTCTACAATACGCCTCCATTCTTCTCTGCATTTCGCTTTCTTTCTGTGTTGTGTTATTCTCATCGTTCGTATGTTATCTTCTACATCTTGTAACCATCTTCGTCGCGGCCGTTCTCTTTTTTGCTCTCCTCTGGCTTTGTCTCGAAAATTTTCTTGGTCTTTCTTTCGTTACTCATTCGTAAAACGTGTCCATGCCAGCGCAGTCTTTGGGCTTTTATGTATCGTGTTATAGTTCGGCCTTCGTTCAAGACATTCAATTCGTCGTTATACCTTATATGATATGTGCCGATTCTAAGCACACCGGGCCACATATTTTCCTCAGTATTTTTTTCTCGAATCTCAGTATCAAGTTGTTGTAGCTGGATTTAAGAGCCCATGTATCGCAGCCGTGGGTAAGAACCGGTCCAATGAAAGTTTTATATATGCACAACTTTTGTTCTTTCGATAGTAACGTTGATTTCATAAGCTTCATATGGGCAAAATATGCTATGTTAGCTGTTTGAATGCGATCTTGTGTCTATTCTGATGTGGCTATCTTGGGGAAATCTTGTCATCTATTTAGTTTTTTCTTTGTTTCTTCTGAGACCTGTTTGCTTCGTTGCTTGTTCTAGTTGTATAAAAACGCTTTGAAGGTACTCCTTGTTTCTTGCAATAATGACGACTTCGTCAGCATAGGCGCTTATTTGTGTAAATTTATTAAATATTATACCACCTTGATAGAAAAAGAATCACCTTGACGTACGCCAGATTTGGTTTCAAATTTGTCTGAAAGTTCACCATTCAGAATTATTTTAGTGTTTGCATGCATTAGAGTCATATTAATTAAGTTAATGTATTTTTGCGGTATACCGAGTTTTTTTTAGATAGTTATTAATGTATTTTTTGTTGAGCTTATCGAAGGCTTATTTAAAGTCTATTAATAAACAATGTATGTTAATGTTGAACTCATAAAACTTCTCGAAAATCTGTGACATAACGAAGCATTAGTCTGTTGTTGAGCGACCGGTTCTAAAACCACATTGATAATCTCCCAGTATTTCTTCTGCGTACATGTTTAGTTTTTCATATAATATGTTCGAAAATATGTTATTTTATACCAAACATTAAGAAGAGATATACCTCTGTAGTTAGCACAGCTCGTTTTGTCGCCTTTTTTATAGATAGGAACTATTAAGCTTGTATACCATTCTTCTGGCATTTTTTCTGTTCTCCAGATTTGAAGTATTAATTCATGTATCTGCTTGTGAAGTTCTTCTCGGGCGTATTTGATCAGCTCAACGTTTATAGAATCTTCTCCACACGATTTAAAGCTTTTTAACTTCTCTATTGCTCGTTTCGTGTCCTCAAGTATAGGTTCCTCTAGCATATTTTCTACTGTCCATACGGTATCACTAGGGGCTTCGACTTCATTGCTATTCAACAGATCGCTGAAATGGTTTTTTATTTATTAATATTTAAAACTTCTTTTCTATAACTGATCAATTCACCATTTTTATTTTTACAAGCTGTTAAGTGCGGTTGGAATATGCGTGTATGTTTTCGTATTCTGCGGTACATTGATCTTGTTTGATTTGTTTGAAAATCTTGTTCAATGCTTTCTAGTTTTGGCTTCTTTTCTTTTTTCTTCATATTTAAGCAAATTCTGTCGGGTGCCATTTTCAATGTATATTTTTCTAGCATCGTTTTTTGCTTTAATAATCTCTCTGCATTTTGAATCAAACCACTCATTGGTGTAGTGAGTTTTTTGGCCAAGCGTTTCGTTTGCTGCGCTAAGTACGGCCTGTTTAATGCCTTGCCAGCTTACTGTTACGTTTGATTCTCTTATCATTTAATTATTTTCTTCTAGTTTGTTTACAACTTTTTCTTGGTAAGCGGCTCTTGCAGATTCGTTTCTTATGCTGGCCGCGACGTTCCAATCAATATCTGATTGAATTAGAATTGATATATACTTAGCAGAAGAACTCTGCGTACAGAAAGTAAATTTTTTTCCAACATTTAAAAAATTACTAAATAAATATATAAATTTTTTTAAATCAATTTTATTTTTTATTAGTACTTTTATTTGTTATCTTCATTTGAAGCTAAAAATTATTTCTAACAGATTAGTAGAAAAATTATAATAATTAAAAATGTAAAAAATCAGCGCTATCGGTGGCAGAAAAAGTCTGCGAACAAGAGTTTAAAAAGCGTCGAAATATATTATTTTTTAAAAGATTTTATATTTTCAGTAACTTGTTGGGTAACTTTTCCTTTTTATGACCTCCAAAAGTCGTTTTGGTATCGAATTGATCAGCTTCGCAGTCTCATTACTGCTTATTTTACCCCATTTCGCGTCGCTCACGTTATTCAGCATTTCTTTGGAGGTTATATTGTATTCATGTACCCGACGCTCCAGTAAATCGTATAAATATTCTATAGGATTCAAATATGGCGATTATGATGACGTTTTGATTTGCTTGGGCACATTTTAAAGCAACCAAATCTTTACAACTTCTGCAGTGTGCTTTGGATCGGTATCTTGTTGAAGTAAGTAATTAGACGATTCTGTAACCCCAACTTTTTGGCACTGCTCTTTAAATTGCATTTTAAAACATTAAAATGATCAACTTTATTCATTATCGACTCAATGAATTCCATTTTTTTCACTCTCGCCATACACCCCCGCACTATTTCTCCTCTACTACCGTGTTTTATTGTTAGATACAAATCTTCGTTATTAAAGGCCGTACCCGGGATTCGCCATATAAACCGTCGACCTTTAATGCTAAAGAGACAAAATTTGCTTTCGTCTGAAAAAATTATGTGTTTTCAAAATTCTGGAGACTTATTTAAATATTCGCTTGCGAATGCTAAACGCTTTATTATAATATCTTTGGAAATAAGCGGCTTGCTTCGTGCAAACCGGCCATGGCAGTGGTATTTTTTTAATATTTTGTGTACAGTATCCACCTGAATTTGCTTCTGAAATTTCTGGTCAATATAATTCTATAACAGAAGTCCAGTTAGACGATTATCTTTCACTAAATTAATAATGTTTCTCTTGTTGACAGCTTGGATGGATGCCCAGTTCCCAACTTCGAGTTCAATAATCCTATTTAGTTGTAGTTGTTCACTACTGTTTGAATAAAAGAATATGACCGCATAACGATTTTACCAATTTCGCGATACATTTTCCTTTTTTTTCATAGATCAATAATAATACTGCTCCCACTGATAATAATTTCTTTTCCTTTATTTGCCATTATAAATTTAATTACTTTTTAATCGTTAAATTATAAAATAAGTGCGTGGGATTGTGTATAATGATATACTGGTACAGTAAAGCATAAATCACGCCAAAGTTCTACTGTTAAAACTTCGGAAATTCCCCTTTTTATGTTTTGTACGCAGACTTTTTCTGCAGCCGATAGCGCATATTTTTTACATTTTTATTTATTATAATTTTTCTACTAATGTGTTAGAAATAAGTTATAGCTTAAAATAAAGATAACGAATTAAATATATTGATTTAAAAAATTTATTTATTTAATAATTTTTTATATGTTGAAACAAAATTTACTTACGCAGAGTTTTTCTGCTAAGTGCATGTATGAACATTATTAATTATTAGAATATATTGTATTACCTGTAAATATTAAGATAACATAATTGTTTTTCCAAAAAAAAGCATTCTTAAAACTTATACATATTGTTGATTCATATTAAAATTTAAAATGCCTATTTAATTATTTTTCAATAATTAATTATTAATTTAATTATTACTTTATATTGAATAACTTACATTGTTTTTTTAGATTTTATATTTTATTTTTTAATTATACACAAGTACAAAGCTAACTTACACTGATTTTTATTATTAAAGATAATAATTTAAAAAATATATTTAATCTCATGCAGACGAAGAAGAAAATTTGATTGCACAACGGGCTTTGTTGACTATTCAAAATAAGTTGGAGGGCAAACGTAATGGCGTATTTGGAGCAACAACTGTAGATGTTCAAGTTCAGCAACTAATAAATGATGCTACTGCTAGCAGAAACTTATGCCTTTTATATCCCGGTTGGGACCCTTATTTATAAATAATAACTTTTTAAAATCGCTATTTTGTAGTGTTTTATTTTAATATAATTTAAAAAAAATTTACGTGGAATAAAAAGTTTTACTTGTATTCTTTTTATATTAGCATTTTAAATTAGGAAGGTCTAACTATAATGTGTGACCAAATTAAGTTCATTCTGAAGAGAAGAAGCTGCATTATTTTATTTGAAATTAAATTTTATTGAACTGAAAGAATTATGAAAAATTACAACGCAAATTATGGCTCTTAGTATATGAGCATGCTAAATCTTAATACAAGAAATGACTTTTTTCTCCACCACTTTTGCATTATTTAGTCCCATTGACTTGTAAAATATCGCATACAGAAGACGAGACGGGTTTAAAAAACACGTCTGCGTACTTACGAGTGTCCAGTCAAAGTGATTTTGCATTTCTTTATTATAATTCTTACACTGCTACACTCCAAGAGCGTTGTTGTGTTGACTTTATAATAAAATAAAACTCCGTTGTTTTTGAGTTACTTGTCGATACTGACTTTATTTATATGTTCTATTCTTAAACTTACTATCGTTCAGTGTGTGCACATACCGAGACTTGCACACTACAAGACGGTCAAGGTCTCTTAAGTTAAAAAATATGATATCATATTCCTCTTGCATAAACTTTTACAGTTAAGCGTGGGAATAGAAAATATTAACAAATAGCGCGGTCAACAAATAACCCAAAGCATGTACACACTAGTGCTCTTCGTATTCGAATTTACGAAGTATTCGAAGAATTCGAATAGTAAACGAAGTCTTCGAAGTTGGAAAAAAATTTGAATTTTTTGTAAATTTTTGTTCTCGAAGTCTTCGAAGTGTAGTGAAGTGTAATGAAAAACTTCGAAGACTTCGAAGACTTCGAAGACTTTGAAGACTTCGTAAGCAAAAGGTGAAGTGAGAGCGCAAAATGCAAACAAACGTGCATCACACAAATTATTTGAGGGATGAAAGCATTTGCTTTGTTTGTACGGTTTTATATTTTTTTTGTTATTCTATGCAGAAAATTAAAAACATGTTTTTTTGTTTTATTTTATTACATAAAATTTATTTTATTATTAAAAATGTGTTATTATATATATTAATATCAAATATTTTATTATTAAATATTATTTATGTTAAATAAAAAATTTACATTTTAAATAACTTATATTTATTATTTATATAAAGAATTATATTTATGAATATTTTTAATATAATATAAAATACATGAAAATTTGATGGAATTTCTTTTATACAAATGTGCTAATGTGCAAATTTACATATTATTTATATAGTTCCTTATAATATTATGTATTTCTTTTCTTAGAAATAAGGATTTAAAAGTTTTACATAAACCGTAAAATACTGTAATTACAATAAAAAAATCAAAATTTTATTATGCAAAAATAAATTTGTGTGATCATCACAGCTCATATAATACAGGTCAAATATTTATGCGTTAATGAGCAAAACTCATTTTTTCATAACTAATTTTCAAGGTTTTAATTTGTGATTTTTTTTTAGAGGAAAAATGAAAACTTTTATAAAATTTCCATTACTAATAAAATCCATCAATATCAATATTTTCATATTCTTACATATGTATTTTATATTATATTAAAAATTTTCAAAAATGTAATTTTTTTAACATAAATTATAAATATAACATAAGTTATATAAAAGGTAAATTTTTTATTTTATATAAATAATATTTTATAATAATATATATAATACATTTTTAATGATAAAATAAATTTTATGTAATAAAATAAAACAAAAAAACATGTTTTTAATTTTCTGCATAGAATAACAAAAAAAAACATAAAACCGTACAAACAAAGCAAATGCTTTCATTCCTCAAATAATTTGTGTGATGCACGTTTGTTTGCATTTTGCGCTCTCACTTCACCTTTTGCTTACGAAGTCTTCGAAGTTTTTCACTGCACTTAAACTTCGAAGACTTCGAGAACAAAAATTTACAAAAAATTCGAATTATTTTCCAACTTTGAAGACTTCGTTGAAATACGAATATTCGAATAATCGAAGAATTTCGGTTTTTTAAAAAATTCGAATAATGTGAACAGCACTATTACACACTACGCCTCCATTTTTTGGAAAATGACTTTATAATTGCAAGTAAAATTATGAAGTCATTCTGATCAATGTAATAACAATTAATAATTTATATTTTTACATTTGTGTATATTATTTTTACAAATTACAAAATTATGTTAATATTTAATTAATATTTAACATAGTTAATGTATTTAATAATATTAACATTTAATTAATATTTGATATTTTATATTTATTTTTACAAATTACAACATATATGACAAATTAAAATATACAAATACACAACACCTATATATTTAAAATATTTTATCTACAGTTACATTGTTTGCATATTTTTTTTTGTTTTTGTAATCCTAATTTTTATACATCTTAATTGGGTCCTTATGTACCGTAATAATGGGAAAGTTCTTGGCTCTAATTCTACAGTTATTTCTATCATCTATACTTATAACCTCATAGGGGCCTATGTATTTATTTTCTAGCTTATGTCCTATTTCATTTCTTAATAAAACTTTATTTCCTATTTCTAAGTTAAGACTATTTTCTTTTCTATCGTAAAATTGTTTTTGTATTTTTTCAAGAAATACAATCCTATTATACCATCTGTTAGGATTGGGAAATTGTTTTCTACGACATGAAAATTGTGTTTTATTAGAGTATTTCTAACTCTAAAATCGAAGGTGATGGTTCCTAACGTTGTTATTGCCCCATGTCATATGTCGTTAAGGCTAGTTTTATTGGGCTCTTTAATTTTACCAAAAGAAATTGAGTTTTGCTTAATTAGTGAAATGTCGGCACCAGTGTCTACTAGAAATGCTGATATGCCATTCTTTATACTTGTATGAGTGGAGACGAAACTACTTAGACTTAAATTGATATTAAAGACATTTTTTTTTGTTATTATTTATGTTTTCCGTTCTATCATCGTTTTGATAAATAGTGCGGACATTTTGTCTTTGTCTATAATTGTAATTATTGTTTTGATGGGTATAATTGTTGTTATATTGGCCTGTTCTCCTGTATCGGCTGCCTCTTTGATTATAAGCACGGAAATTAGAGGCTCTATTATGGGCTCTGGTAACACTTCTATAATGAAGTACTGAATTTTGGCCAATCATTTCAGTACAAGTGTTGATGAATTTGGATACCTCTTCGTTCATATTGTCAAATTTTCCTGCTTTCATTACGAGTTTAACTCGTTCATAGTTGCAGTTCTTTGTCATCGCTTTAACAGCTGTTTGAGTTGCATATTTGCATGCTGTTTCCATGGGTATTGCATCCGAAATATAGGCGCCTTCAAGAAATTTAGTGAGTTCTTCAATCTCTTTCGTGTAGAGGTTTGCAGACTTATTTTGCTGCTTTATATATATTCATTATTATATATATATTCATTATTTTTGCAGTTATTACTTCGACCGATTCTCCTTTTATGGTATTGCGTAGTCTGCTTATAATGGCCGTGAGAGTTGTTTCATTGGTTAAAAGGTTTTTGCAGTGGCCTTTTAACTTTGTTTTCACCAAGCTTACTGCAGTAGCTTCGTGACTTTCCACAAAACACTCTACTAAACGTAATGAGTCTATAAATGCCGTTAGAGTTTCTAGTTTACCTTCAAAATCGGGTATGATTTTAGAGGCTGTATTCAGGAACTCAAATGGCATTTTGTTATTTTTTATTTTTATTTGCGTAGTCACTATACAGGGTTGATTCGTTCGTGCTAAGTATTTGGGGGCGTTACTTCAAACACTTTCTTTAAGGTAACTTTGATGGCTTTTTTGCGGAGATCTCCAAAGATTTTCCTGGCTTCTGCTTTGTGTGCGGTTGTGAGCCTATCAAAGTGTACGTTTAAAATTACTTGAATACTTTCCAAACTTTCATATACTTCCTTTTAACGGAATCTCTGTACTTCCCTATTAATTGGAAAACAACTTTTCCTATCACTATAACAACAATAATTAGTAAAAGTAGATTTGTGGTTTTTAGATTGGTTAGATCTGATTTTACTTCCACTTCATTAATTACATTGGCCTGAGGCCTGTCAAAATTCATTTTTGAAGCACACATTTCCAAATAATATTAAAGAATGAATACAAAATATATATAAAATATAAATATGTAAATGAAATATAATTAATAAATAATTGTTTGTTAAATACAGTTGGTTTTAATGGAGAAGTAAGCTTTTATATAAAAGGTATATATTATTTTATATAAAAAAAACATTTTTGAATAAAGTATTTGTGTTGCTGTAAAGCTAGACTTTCTTTGTATAGGGACAAAGAAGCTTTATTAAAATTTAGAGGGGTTTTTGAATAGCAAAGAAAGAAATAAAGGACAAACACAAAAATTTTATTTTAATTTTATTGAAGTTTGGCTGACCATACAACGCTGTTTCGAGTATTGCCAAGTACTCTTCATCAGTGGTCTTTGGAATAATCGAATATTTATTTAATTATTTTATAGTCCGTATATAATTTTGTTTGGACTGCAAGTGCCAGGCTTAGAACTCGTGCCTGTCAAATTAGAAGCGATGACTAATCGTGTTTATCCACAAGAAGCCAAGGCTGCACAAACTTTCAATGCTCAAGTTCCAGATTTTATTGTCACTTATTTTTATTTAATTAGTGACCCCAACCAAAGCACTTGCCGTGCTTTTTAAATTAGAACGAGTTTATAAACTACAGCTTTATTTTTGGAAACACAAGTTCAACGAATTGAAAGTTAACTTTTGGGTTCGCCTATTCTTTATTTTTTTTTTTTTC
>NW_024031890.1:0-13301 GCF_002237135.1 Teleopsis dalmanni | reverse complement strand
AAAAACGCACGCAAATAATTTAATTAAAAATTTTAATAAATCTCCTACTTTCAGATATCTCATCAAGCATCTCGTACACAAATGGGGCTTCGAAGCCAAAAATCTGCTCGTAGATGAGACATGGGATGATTTTGCATCAGTGGCGTGGCATGAGACTCCAGTTTTCTATGATCCCGCATACATATTCCCGCAACGACATTACAATGGTAACGCTAATGACTTCAGCGGCTATAAATATATAACACCACCACTGGGTGGTGTTGGCGGCGGTAAATATAGTGACGACTCTTACCGGTCTTATTCTAAGCAGCCAACAACTGAACAACCAACGTGAGTGATGACTAGTAAAGATTTAAAAATTCTAGTTGATTATTCCAATATTCTATTCAAATGACTTCTACTTTCATTTTATTTAGCTTTCTCTTCTACGGCACTAGTGGTTCACGTTTGAATTTGAATAAAAATCAAGTGAATCCATTTCATGGCAATCTAAAAAGTACGCCAAATAATCCGACTTATTGGCTGAAGCGCATTGTGCGTGACATCAGTCATGGTTACACTAGTGCTGCAGAGAGCAATCCTCTAACGGCTGCAGATAAAACGAAAGCAAACAACACGAAAGACACTGAAACTGAAGGTGAAAAGCCTACCACATCTCGAGATGTTTCTCTCAATATGGATCTCTTGGACATTGTCGGCGTGAACAAGGAAGACAGTAGTTCACGTTCTAAACGTCAAAGTCCTGGTCGCTCAACTCTCTGTCAGACCACTTCACAATTCATCACTCCACAGGCCGCTCTAAATAGCAAAGGAAACTGGATGTTTGTGGTAAATGAGGCCAACACTGCGCGTCAAATGGTCAAAGCGGAATTATGCGCGTAAGTACTGAGTTTTTATAATTTTTTACATATTCCCAATAATTTTAAGAAATAAACAAAATAAATCAAATTCTTGAGATAACGGAAAGTGATAATATTAAAAAACAAAGAGCTTCATCTTTTGTATAAGTAGCCCACAATCGCTATTATGTTACCGCACATCCGTTCATGACAATATCTTTTTGAAAACCAATCTGTGCAGTTGATAAAGGAGATTATTTTTTGAAATTCTTTGTTTGGAACGATCTGTGAGGTTCGTCCCAAACATGAATTACAAAATTTGTAAGAGCAAGATAATTCATAACCTACACATGAACTACTTACCATTTAAAAGTAATCCTGATTTCAATGCAACATGGAAGTACTCATTTGTTAACTTCACACTAGTCTCCACCAAATAAAGCTTTCAAAATTGTTTTTGATGGACTATATCCTTTTTATGATCACCTACCCTCTACAATAGTTGTCAATTCTTACACCAGAAGTAGAGCCAGCTATTAAAGCAATCATGTTTTCATCACCCTCTTGAAGTGCTAAGATTAAAAACCAACTGCGCTTTGTTAAGGCCTCAAAATGTTTCTAAAATCAACTATGAGTTAGGATCTTATTAGTAGCTGAATCATAGTGGACCATAAAATCTGAATAAATTGATAAACTATTTATATTTATATAGGAAAGCCACGGAGAGACGCGGAAAGAGTTCCGGCTAAAAGTCTAAATCTGCTGACTATATATATGATGACTCTATATTGACTCACACCTTAATCTGCATCATTTGCATGTATATTATAATGTGATTAACACTATGAATATAAATAATCTTAAGATTTATAGTGTTAATTAAATTTCAAACATAGATCACTAGTGCAAATGCGGTTACATTCTAAATGGCTACGGGATTTAAACATAATTGCAATCCCTTTCTTTTCTTATATATGAAGAACAGAATAATACCAGGGCACTTAATCTGCAAACAATAGTGAACAAAGCTGGAAAATTATAACGCTTGACTGATGAAAAGACCAGAAAAGACTAGAGGATACACAAAAAAGTGGCTTCACTTTGAATTTCTTGGTTTCAGTAATGAGTTTAACAAGATCAAATAAAGGAAGACCTAAGACACTGTTTACGCTCAACATATCATAACCCAATAGTCTTAGTTTCCTTCTAGCAAAAGTTCAGCAATAATAGAAAATATTCAGGCTTATCATCCTTCTCATGACTATATTGATATGTTGAATCTCTAATAACTATCACAGTTTAAATATGTTATATATTAGTGCTGCCCCATGAGGTTCTTTCTCTTCAGAGAAAAACAGAAATTCTTCAAAAATTTTGCTGGTTTCCTTTAAGCTTTTTTCGTACCATCTTCATCTTCTCTGGTAAACGGCATTAAAGAAGTCATTAAACCAGCGAGGCACTTCTGCCGAGCTGACATCGAAAATTTGTTTTGTTAGCATCTTAGCAGAGTACTGAATAACCATGCAATCATCCATTATATTCCCTTGACATTGCAATTTCAAATAGTCCTATATTTTGAAATAGTCCCCAATTTCAAATAGTTCCCATACAAATAGTCTATTGTATTTTGCAACAGTGTTTAATCTTACATTTATTTATTGTCTCTGAAGAGCTGACGGGCTTAATAAGAGCTTTAAGGCAGCCTGACTGTCACAGCAAATGTAAATGTATTTCCCATGTCTTTTTTTCAATGATTCAGTTGCCCACATTAAGTATGACAAACACTTCTGCTAAGAAAACGGTCTTCACATTTCCGTTGAAAAACGAATTGTTAGTTTTATCATCCAGGTATTCAGATATCCATAGACCCACTGCTATTGAAGGTTTTGAAGTTAGTTGTCTAAAATATATTTGTCAGTCTCTGAGCAAAAATTCGTAACAGGATCTTTGTTCACAGTTCACGTTCTAGAAATATAGCATTATATTTTCGTCTGCAACATACAAAGAATTGTTAGTTGGTACTAGTTGGTGATATATTCATCTGTCACTTGTATTTGTCATACCATATCTCATATGTTTTGAGTAAAATTAGCAATTACTTAATAATTATTATTAGTAATTGGATTAAGTTAAGTTTTATACGTTAATAATCTTATAATAGTTAAAAAATTTCAATAATTTTAAAATTATTGAAAAATTTAAAAATTTTTAATTAAAATTACAAAAAAAAACATTATTTCTTTAATTTATTTACTATAATAAACTACGACTACTTCGCTCAATAAAAGTATATATTCACCATAGGTTCGAGTATTTAATAAACTACTTCCTTCCGTTATAGTAAATGTATTACGGTTATAACATAACTTGTGCGCAGTGTACCGCTAAGACCGTAATCTTACGGTCTCTCACAATTAAGTGGCTTGCCACAAAGTGCAATTTTGAAGCTTTGATGAGATTAGCTAATACAACAACCTGAATTATTATATTAAAGACCGTAATATATACAGTCTTATTTATGTGAAGTCTCATAATTTGAGACAAACATCGTAACATCCAAAAACTAGGTCTATTCATTGCAAATGAAACATAAAATAGTAATCGAAAATTGCACTTAATAGGCTAAATGGACCTGAACAGTTGAAGCAAGTGCGTTGGAGGTTTCTGCTTCAATAATACTGAAATTAGTAAGAATTATAAACTGTGATGCAATGAACATAATATGGGAAGTATTTAAGATAAAAAAAGAATTCTGAAGGCATTAAGATAGAAAATAATAATCCAAATATGGATCTCATTCCATCATTAACTGGACAGATTTTAACAAAAATTCAGTTAATCACTCCTTAGATTTTGCTATTTTTTTATTATTAAATAATAATTTATTATTATTAATTATTTTTATAAGTCAATAAAATAGAAAGACTTCTATTTCAAATTAAGTTTTTAGAAATTTGTTTCCTATACGATATCAGCTCATTGGTTTTGCGATTATACATTTTTAACTGATTTTTCTAATGACCATGTCTTAGGTCTATATATGGTGGAATCTTAAAGTTAACTCAAATTTTAATGTACGGATTATAGAACATTTCTCAATTAATTTAAATAATTAAAATTTTTTATATTTAAGTACTATTATTAACCATTAGTTCGGAACAAATATTTTTTTCAAATCATGCATCAAAAATGATTATTTTTAATTTTAAATTTGATTGAATCATTACATTTTACATAAAAATCAGAAATTTCAAAATGATTTCCTCTTAGAAAGCATTTTTAAAAAGTTTTTTTATCGCATACCTAAAATCAAACGCGTGTGTATGATATATACACTGTATGATATTTCAAAAAGTTTTTCACAAAACTATTTATTTCTAATATCTGTTATTGATAATTCAATTAATCACCTAACAAGGTTAGGAATCCAATCCAACTCAAACTGCAGGATTGTAGAGAAGAGAGATAAATCACATACTATGTGCTAGGGTAGTGTCGGGACAGATGCACAATGGGAGAAAACACATAGGGAATATAATGGCTGATTGCATGGTATTTCATGGTACATGAGAATTCAAGACTAGGAAAGAAAGGTTCGATACGGTCTATCATTAAAGAAATTGGATTTGGAGAAACACTCTACTCCGATTAAGAAGCACAATAGATCTTTTAGATCGCAAAGTACTATCCCTTCTTCATAATAATAATAAACGTGCTTAATTGAAGCGTATTTGCGGTTTATACCTTCACTATTATTAAATTCAAGTATATGTATGTATCAATAGTGTTCACATGAAAGTGAAGAGCTTAACTGCTGCTTTGAATATTTTAATAAAATAAAAGCATATAAACGAACTTTTGAAAATCCGAAATATTAATGGTGCGAATCTAAACTGATAAATGCACTATAAATGTATATATTTATCTATTTGGTAAATGAACTACTTGCTCTATACGAGTAGATAACATAAAAGAATTTTTAAAACTAATAACTAATTCTTTTATAATTTCTTCAATTTCTATAATTTCTTCGGAAAATATAGTCTTCAGGGTTAGAATCTATACTTAAATACTTCATTAATTATGCGAAAACAGATCTTCATGCTTTATATTAAAGACTAGCGCTCTTTAAAAAAAGACATAACCTATCGTCGGTTATCTCCAAACAGTTATCTCCAAAGAATAAGTTGTCTGCATTTCTTTTAATCGTATTAATCGTAAAGTGTACTTTAACAAACAAAAAGATTCCATTTGAAACCTAAGCATTCTGAATTTTGTGAAGCAATTTCTATAAATTCCCGATTCTAATAATAGTTTAATAATGTTTAAGTTTTATTCCTGAATTATGCTACCCATTATTAAAATCACAAACCATCTGGTATAACAAACAATAAGTTTAAAAAAAAAAACATTTTGATAGTTTAAAAGTGCTTACATTAAGCACTAATTTCACATTTACACAAACTTAAGTGCTAAATGAGGTTTAAGCAGCACTTCCCTTGTAAATTCATTTGACTATAATTTCTTGATTATATTCTAATTAAATACATCAGAATTTTATCGAAAAACATGCTTAAAATATGCGTCCATAATTTTTTTCTACAAGTTGGTAGCACTATTAACGATTAAGTAATCGTATATCGAAAATTTTTTAAACACGTTTTTTGTGAGATCATTTTTTTTCTAAATATCTATTATATAAATTATCTGTGATATTACAATATGAAATATAAGCGCGAACTATCGCAAAATATCTTTACATCAGCTGTTTTTATATATTATACCTTTGAGTGTTGTGTGAGTGTTCTGTGAGTTTTCTCTGGTGTGCAAGAGTTTTTGGACAAAACATAACAAGTCTGATAAATCAAACACCTTACTCAACTGATACAGTTTCGTGCGACAATTTTAACTTCCAGTAGCTGGTAATACCACTTTTAGGGAAGATGTTTGGATTTGATTGAGTTGGGAAGCAAAAATTCACTAAAGATGTTTGAAGAATTGGATCAATTGTTATCATCATTGTATCGAACACAAAACAGTCTACTTGGGAGATGATTATATACATTTTATTTAATTGAGGATTTGCTTGTATGTATTTTATTGAATAATTTCAATTAAATACTAGATATAAAATACATAGAAGTAAATTATTGGAAACAAAATAGTTGGATTTTTTTCGATTTTTTACACTAAAAATAAAATAATTCTCTATTAAAAAAATATTTGTGTGACGCCAGCATGTCAAGTTATTTAAAGTTTAATATTATTATAATATAATATAAGTAGTGCAGGAAAGAGAAAGAACTACTAAAAAACTAAAGAATGAAGAGATCTACTCAGAATTGGTAAGTGGAAATTTTATTACTTTTCGTAGTCGTTCGTTTTGTCCCGTATCTTGTTTAAATGTTCTCTGTTCTCTGTCTGTATTCTCTGTGTTTATTTGTTAACTTAATTTCATTTATTTATTATACTCAAGTTATTAACAATATGTTTGCAAACAGATTATTATTAGAATAATAATTATTTAGAATAATAGTTATTTAGAATAAATTCCAAATCAATTGCAATAGTCAGATATATACTATATTGAGAGCTTTATGAAGCTTCCATCCATCATCCTACTTCATACAAATCATTTCGTAAAATTGTAAATACAATTCATAAGCAAGGTCTTCCAACTATTGATATCAGTAAACAACTATTGATATCAGATATTCATCATTAAATACCCATAAACGCCTACAAAATCTTGGTGCTTATTAAGCAAAACAAAACTTATATACAAATCATGGTACAGAAAAATATGAAGCTGAAATTGGCTACAGTAGGTGGAGCTAATCATGCTACAGGATTATCTAAAACATATTTGGAAAAAAGTCAAATTTAGGACTGTAACAAAAGAATTGGGAACCTACAGTAATCAAGTATCCGATGTAACACTGTTTCTAAGAAGTATATAGAATAAAAAAACAATTTTTGTTTCTATTTCTATTTACATATAATCTCCAGAGCGTTAACCATTAGTACTCAATTCAACAAATCTTTGTTGTAAATATGAAGGTTCTGAAATTTAGATATAGCCAAAGAAACTTACTTTAGTTGAAGGACGACCATTTAAAGTAACAAATAATAGCTATATAGAAATAAGACCTTTAGAGCTGGTATACTTTAAACCTGTTTGGTTTGGTTATATTTTAACAATTATGTTATTATCTGTATTAGAAAAGGCAGTAGTACACTATAGCCTGTGATATGTATTGTGAGAGAGTCTGCTAACCCAAACAGATTAAGAAGATTGATAAGAATGATATATATCATTACTGTAATGTACTTCCTTCAGTAACACATCATTAAGTCATGACTGAAAGGTAGTCAAAATATATATTTAGTTATTGAAATTAAAGTAAAGCAATTATTAAATAATTTAGTGAACCTTAGTAGAGTGAAGTTTTATTTCAAGCAGTTTCACCCTTCGCCCCCATATTTGTGGTTTAAAAAATGTTAATTAATTTTATTTAGGTTTTATTAAGAATTCGAAATCAGTTCAACGAAAAAGTTCGATCTTTCCTTGTTCATCTAGCTAGCTGGTAGTATTCATTAGAACAGGGCTGTCCAGGCTAGATGCGATCGCGGGCTAATATAAATCACTGAACAGATTTGAGGGTCGCAGAAACAAATACATTCGGCGCATCTACTTCTTACTGGTAGTCTTCAAGGTGGTTCACATACAATTTCATACTTTAAGCCCTAATAACTTATATACTAAGCGTAGTTTTTCAAAATAGCTGTCTTTACTAATGGATACGACTGGAACTTGTCAAAAATGATGCGTAGAAAATTGCATTTGTGATTACTATTCTAAAATATTCTTATCTTAGAGAGATCTAAGTGTGAAAGGTATTTAAGTTTCGACAAAGCTGAATCCAACTTCTTTCCTTTTTTCAATAAAATGATTGTCTTATTGATTTTTTATTTTTTTGAAAGGGAAATGTGATATTAGTATATGTATAAATAATTAATAAACTCTAACTGACATAAAAACCCTTTCCTCTATTTTAGTAAAACTTATGAGAGTCTTCAATTGCAAAATTAACGAGTTCCTCCCTTCGTATTTGTTATTTAAATGCACCCTATAGTTTTCTGAGGCATAAAAATAATAACTACTGAAAATAGCATTTTTTCAGGTAGAAATTGGGAGTTTTATTTTTTATTTATTTATTATTTTTTTTTTTTTTTTGATAGATATTAATGTACATACATTTAATTTCAATCGCTTCATTGAGCAATAATTACATTTCAAAAATCAAAATCTTTTATTATGTGTGAAGAGATTAAATTGTAACAAATGAATCTTTCCACTCTAGACGATTCGCAAGGCCATTAATAATTTTGCACAAAACACTGGTGTGAATAAATCTAGGGTCTTTCATCCCATTTTGTCAAAAAAAAAAAAAAAGACTTTTAGAAGAAAGGGTAGTGGTACTGATTTCACAATGCTCTTTTGTAAAACTGAAGAAAAGAACTTATTTCTGGATTGATTGTTTAAATTTGATCTTAACTTTTAGGGAATAATAAACACTCATATGAGTGCACGTATGAAGTCTTTATGTCTCTTTGTTAACTAAAATTGATTAAATGGTTTTATATATAAACTATAAATATTATTTTAACTTCAAGCACCATTTAAAATTCTTTACTTTACAAATCGATTTTGAAAGGGGTTGACATAGGAAGATTTATTTTGAAAATCATTGTTTTTAAAAAGTAAAGTTTTTATTGCAAATAATTCATTGCCACATCAATAACGTAGAACAAGATCTACATTAACTAACACAAGTTAAGCTTTAGAATTAATGGAAGAATATTATTTCACACTCAAATAACGGAGTCAACTTTGAATGATAAGAATGGGTTTATATGTAGTTTATATGTGCGGACGGAATAAAATCACTCTTATAGTAATATATATACAAGGAGCTTAGATTTATAATAACGGAATGAAGTAGTTTTCATGTGCATTTAATCTATCTCTCAAACACTTCGTAAGATCGCTAACAACAACAATACTTTTAAGCAAATTAAATTGTTTTTTTAAACATTGATTTTTTTTAGAACGATATAGACATTCCTGAGCTGCGGGTTTGGTGACCCCTTTATAGATTTTGAGTGTTTCGCAAAGTCCGATTTTTATAACAAGTTATAGTATTGATAACACTCATATATAGTACATATAGTATTGATATGTATCGTATTGATAAGATCTCATTCTTATATTAAAGTAAGTTCCCAGTTCGGTAAATTAGATCTCAATTTATTTGCTACGAAATATTCAAATACCATTAAAATAAGTTTCCAGCGTATGCGTCTTCTGAGGTCTCTTTTAGTTTCCTGAAAAACTCTTAAGTTCTATTAAAGTAAGTTCCCAGCTACGTACGTGCTTTCTGAGGTCTGATTTCCTTTCCCACAAAATCTTCAAGTTCCATTAGAGTAAGTTCCCAGTTTTCTGTAAATATTTATATGTTGCTTATATTTATTTGCATACCGTTCTTAAATCGTTTTAAGTTAAAGTCTATATAACCTATTTCGATTGCTTTAGTCCTTATAGATTACATATCTCTTTGGTTGTCCTATATTTTTTTTTGTATATCTAAACTTTTAACTAAATTCATGAAATCTCTAGTATCTCTGAGTAAACAAGTAATTTAAATAAAATTGCAATAAAGTATATTTTTTGTAAAACTTAACTGATTAAATATATCCCTTATAAAATTGTCTTCTGATCTCAAAATGTTTAGATTTGTGGTAAACTCAATTATATTTTTCATAAAACACATATATATTTATTCTAACTCAGTTATATTAAAACCTCATTAATATTGATTTCATATTGATTAGCATATTCCTCAATGAGTTGTCATCAGGGATAATATTTAAAAAATTTACATAAGGAGCGATAATGTATAGGTGGTCCAAAATTCTTTATTTTGTTGATTACATCTGTTTAAATTATTTGTATTTAATATATCACTTTCTCATCTAAATCACAACTTCCTGGATGAAAATTTTACTAATTTGTATTTAAATTAAAAAATACATATACGAAGTCATGTGCTGTAAGTCTGAAATTGAATGCTGATGTAATTCAACTAGGCAACTCTAAAAAAATCGCATAATTATATTTAATCCTAAATCCGCCTAATCCTTCTTAAAGACCAAGCTTCTTCACCTTCGTCATCCTTAATAAAAGTAAAAATCTGCGGAAAAAGAAGAGTGAAATATTTATCTATTAGATTTGCTTTTATTCTGCAATTGTCCAGTATGTTCATGTAATTGCAATCGACTGGTGGAGGACTAGTTTAAGAAATTACCTCCAACAGCGGCCTATGCAGGGCCTGTAAAGAGGATAGATGACTCTATCGTTTAACTTTTATATTATTACGTTACTAAAAATTGTTAAAAACGTTTCTTAAAATAATAAATTCACTAAATAAAAAAAGTAAAGAAAAAAATCTTGATTATATGATTTATTATGATTATTACATGATTATTATTGCATTTTCACTTTCATTCCTAAATTTTCAAATTATCTTGACAAGTGATGAATGAGTTCAGGAGGTACAATAATTATTTCAATAAAGCCTATTATATCTTTTATATTATAAAAATCTGTATCCATGTACATCCCCCTAAGAACATATTTCACATAACACCTAAAGCAATTATTATGCACTTTACCTACTATTTATTATTACAACTGTTCTCTATGTATGAGGCAGTATTCTTTCACTTAACCCTATCAAGTACTCATTTTCAACGAATGGAATAAGTCAAAAATAAATAATAAAACAAATTAAAATAAATAAAAATTCTTTTTAAAACAAAAATTCTTTATATATATTTTTTATGAAAATAATTGCATAAGAAATTCATAGGTTTACTCCCCTAAAGAAATAGGCTCCGAAAAATCCTATCATATGTATGGGTAACATACGATATCTTTAAATTCCAACTAAGTGCACACAAACCTACTAACTCCTCGAATGCATACCCGTCACCCCACTAAGTGAAATAGGAAGACAACAACAATGTGAAGAACTTCACTTGTTACAAAATAGCGAACTCTTTTCACACTGTATTGTCATTCCAAAAAAAAAAAAGATTGTCAACAGGGAAGCTAATTTTCTCCATAGAGTGAGTTCTGTTACGAATGTATGAGGAAATGAACCCTCGATTGAAAAGCAGTTAAAATTATGATGGACAAAATTTAGGGGAAATTTTATTATTTGTGTTATTTGGGCAATGCCCTATTGCGGTTAGGAAGTACAGCAACGACATTCCTTACACCGCGTTACTTTGCCATCGTCCATTAGCGCGCACATTACCTTTCAGCGGACTAATATTTAACCTTGCGCACTGCTAAAAAGGGTGTCCAAGTCCAAGGGTTTCGAAGAGAGGGGAAGCAGTGTTAATTGTTTATGATTAAGTAAGTTAATAATTTGACTTCAAAGCGTGTAAACATTTAAAGGTGAGGCAGGTATTTATGGAAAGGCTTAAATGCAATCCAATTCGCCGCTGATATTATTCACAGAGCGCTTTTTTGTTGGAAGAGCAGGGTATGACGAAAGGGTTTTGTTACAAGTGCAAGTAGGTTTAGAAGTGATTTTTTTTAAAAAGTTCACTGATTTTTGTGTGTTTATTTATTAAATATTATTTCACCTTGTGTCTTTATTTTTATGTATACCTAATATTTTCTTTCTTACCTTATATTTTCCCTGTTTAATAAATTCTATATCATTTATTTATTTTTAGGGTGCAATACAAGTAGTAAAGGGTTGATTTATATAGTAAAACAAAACACAAGAAGTTTTCTTATTAATTATTTTTTTTTTTTTTCATTTAAGTAATTATGCTTGACTTAAATAACAAGTGTCGTAGAATGACTTTTGTGAAGGAATTGTTAATTTGCTAACATAAGAACTAAACTTTTTATTAAGAATGAATAGAATAAAGTGTTAAAGATCTTGTAATTTACCTCCCACAAATTTATCCAAGCCATTTAGCTTATTAAAATTGAAATAAATTTTTTTTCATAATATAGAAATAAACAAATACAAACAATAGATACAAAATATCAACAAAATATTTTGATATAACATATAAATAGATATGATATAATAATAACAGGCGATATAATATCTTCAGAAAAGTTTAACCACAGATAACTTATACTAATATTATGATATTTACAACTAGTAGTAGCCTACTAAATGTACAAGACACTCAACAATAAATTCAAAAATATAAAATATAATAAATAAATAAATTTGATAACTTATAAGAATATCAAACACATAACATATCAAAAAGAAAGGTGGTAACAGGTGGTACATATTAAAAAGAGGAACCCTTAAGGTTAGCTACATTAGATCTCAAAGTACACATACAAAATACATCATTCACTTAGTAATACACTAATATTTCGTGTGTAAAAATAAGTATAAATTATTTCACTTATAGTATGTTCCACATTGCTTCATTAAAGAATTAATTTGATTCTAAGAGTTGATAATGCAAGTTGATTTTACATATACACAAAGCTCTTTAGTGCCTTTCATTAAATTGGTTAAAGAATAAATGGAGGTAAATTACAACAATATAATTCAAAATGCAGCATTGCAAATATATTCCAAAAGAGCAGAAATTATCGGAATTTGACATATGCTAAACACGTAATAAAAAAAATAAAACTAAAGCACTTAAAAAACTAACACTAGAGAGTCAAGCAATTTTTTAAAAGTTTGTTTTTTTATAAATCAAAATATTTATAATATGACACAAATCAAATCTATATATTCAATTCTTCATCATATAACGTTTATATTGACATAATTCACAATACATAATATATTATCTTAACAAAAACTATTCATATTTGTTGGCTATCAACACAAACAAAAACTCTCCTGCAACTTTCACAGAACTTTCTACCACAAAGAGCTCTTTCACATGCATAAATCAACTTATGCCAATGGAAACGACCAAATCTTAATTTCGTTAATATAAATTGATTCAACTGCAGTGGAAACATGGTATTATACTAAGTTGATTAAACGCTATATTAAGATTGTCGGGATATCTGTTTCACAGTATCTTCATCAAATATTTCCTTTGTCAACACGTCGATTTTTTTATTTTACATGGAAAGAAAATATGAATAATTTTTATTGCTATCAATCATAAGAGATAACCACTTATCTTCAGCTATTATGCTGCTTTAAAAATATGAAAAGTTGAGTTAATTATAAAATTTAACAACACTGACAAACTCTTTGTTTGCGACTTAGTAGGATACTTTTAGTTTTCTCACAAATTCTTCTTTTTCTTCATTCCATTACGTTCTCAGGAAGAAATTGGTCCATATCTCTCTCACAAATTGCTTGTATTCAATCTGTGGGGCTATTT
>NW_024031889.1:0-13314 GCF_002237135.1 Teleopsis dalmanni | reverse complement strand
CCAAAATTATCGAATGCAGCCCTTAAAAATAAATTTCCTACGAGGGAAATTACCAAAATTCAAATATATGTCATATATGTTTTATATGTATGTAAAATATAAAGAAACAACAACTGAACTGTAAACAAAAGCACTGAGGAAGTAAATATGCAATAAAATCTTTCTTTTTATTAATTGAATATGTAATGGATACATATAATATATGTATATATATAAATGATTAAAAATATCAATTTTATATTTATTTTTATTTTTCTATGATGTTTGTGTTAAGTGAAGTTTATTAAAGCAAACAGAAGCTCTTCTAGGACTTTCAAAAAACTTCCTGACACATAAAAGCTGGTTCAAATGTAATTACACAGAAAAATAATATTAATTGAATTTGGCAATAAGTAACTTATGCCAATGGAAACGACCAAATTTTAAGTTTATTAATATAAATTGATTAAGCTTCAGTGGTAACATAGTATTACATAGCTATTCCACCAATAGACACACATTTCACCTCAGCTATTTTACAACATTTCGTTAGATTATAACTTTTCGATATTTTTACAAAATTTATGACGGTTTTTTCATGTAATATATATATATATTAATTATAAAGTTTATAGTAAAAATATTGATAATATTAATGTTACTAATAGGGATTTTTGGTGCTCGCAAGTATGTCAAAAAACAGCAAGTTGCTGGACTGTACTGGGCGAAATATATGCAAAATAACACTATTTTCTCTATCCAGCCCAGTAGTTGTTTACTAGCCAAACACTTCGGTCAGTAAAGAAAAAAGTGCTGCCAACGCAATAAATGAACTATTGTGAACTACATTAGAAACTGCAACGAATATTGCAATTATATGTCAAAAATCATATGTGAACAAAATTTTAAACAAAATTCAAAAATTTCATAAATTTGAAATGGGGAAAAAATAAAAAATTTTAGTGTTTTATTTTGAAATTTCCAACATTTTTACCATTCCTCTTAATTTTGTGTTCATTTTAATTTTCATTTTATATTACTTATTTATTTTTATACAAAATGTCATTTGATTGCATTATGTGCATATATGCAAGATTTGCTGTCTGCCAAAATATAACACTTGACTGATTGCAGCAGTGATGCCAATATTTCGCTTAGCCAATATAGGACAGCATGGATTTTTTTGCCACACTTACGCGCCACCGAAAACGCCTAGTAACAAACATAATACAGGGCACTCCTCAAACATTCACAATTACAGACATCCTATTGCATAGTGAGAAAAATGAGTATATACATTGTAACGTTTTGCTCAGATTAAACCAAAAAAAAATTTCTGTACAAATGTGGAAGGCAATTCTAGCAAAGTTAGTTGAAAAACTGTTTGAAAGATATAGCAAAAGATATACAGTTTGAAAGATTTAGGTAAATCTTGCATAAAAGTCTTTCAGATACAGTTTTATTATCTTTAATTAGAGGTAAAAAGCTGTTTCGTGGAAAACTCAACCACAGCTGTCAAACGATACCGCTGCGATTTTAACACTAGAACGCAAATTGTGAAATGTGTATAACTATAAGGAGAATTCTTATTTTAGTTGAATTTTAAATAAAAGTGTTATATTCAACAAGTACATTTTTTTAATTTTTATTTGGTTTTTCAGTACATTACAAGGGAAATAATACTTTTTGTATATAGGAAAAATAAAAAAACTAACAAAATCCTATTAGTCAAATGAAAGAAATGCTCCATATACACACATCGATCCTTGACCCTTGGTAAGACTGAAAACAGCGTACAAAATAGTTGACAGAATACAAATTTATTTAACGAAAGTTTGGTATACTTGAAAAATTTGCAATGAGTTGATTGCAGTGACAACTACTCTAAGGTGCGGAGGTGTGCAGCACACACCCTAACATAATTTGTAAAATGCCAAATAAAATATATAAATTCATTAAATATCTTTACATCGAGAATTAATATTATTTATTACATATCATATATATATTTTTAATGATTAAAGTTTAAGCAAAAACAATTAAATAGAATTGTCCATAGAAACCTTTAAGCAATTGCATTTTCAAATTTCTGTCGTTGAGTGTGCATAACAGTAGAATGAACAAAATGTGTGTATACTCTCGCTTACATTATGAGAAATAGAGATTTATATAGTGGGAAATATACATATAAGAGTAATTATTCTGTTCTATTCGAATATAAACTGCATACATATGAATCCAATATGTTAATTGGCTCACATCACTGTACATTTCTATAAGATTTCGTCTTTTCCCTTTAAGCAGCAGCAACCATGAATTTCTTTCGCTAGGTGTGCGCAATAGTTGGCCGCACATTTATACGTTGCAAGTGAGTTCGATTTTGTTTGATCACTGCATAAACATAATATACATGTTTATTCAGTCATGCTGAGTACAAACTCTTTTATTTAAAAAAGTTGGTTGTTATAAAAAGTATCTGAAAAGTTGTGTTTATTTCATATTGATATAATATTAAACTTATATATACATTGCCGTCACTGGTTAAGAGTATAATAGGTTAAAAAATTACAGCGAGCTGAAAAGCTATAGTGAACTAAAAGACTATTGTAAATTAAAGGACTGTAGTGACCTAAACAGCTGTATTTGAAAGATTATAGTAAGCTGAAAGACTATACTGAGCTGAAAGTATGTAGCGAACTGAAAGACCGTACTGAGTTAAAAGACTACTGAGCTGAAAGATTTTAGTGAATTGAATAAGTGCAGTGAACTGAAAACCTATTGTGAGCTGAAAATCTTCTGTCAGAATTGTCACCAATTTTAAAACAATTTTTAGCAAGATTTTGGTATTTGACAAAGTAACGACAATAGCGTTGTTAATTACTTTATTCACGATACGTCAATACGTATGCTATATATAATATTTTTCTAAACCCTTGTAACTAGGATCTGGATACTTTTTAAAATTATTATAACAAAATTTATGTAGGTATATACAAATCTCTTTTCTAAAAGGAATATTCAAGAGAAGAAACTTCAAAAGTTTTTATTTGCGTTGCTATTGTTAATTTTTAAATCTCTTCGAAATTTAATATACCAATATAAATTGTGTATTGTAGTGCAGTTCACAGTCTTCTAAATACCCATTTATGATTTATATAACTTTTTAATTTCGCTAAAATTTCTACTCTTTAAGCGAAATTTTTTACTAAGCCAGTGACTAGACGTAGTTTATATTAATGGAACAACACAATGTTGCATTGAACAGAACATCATATAGCAAAATCAAAACAAATATTTACGAATGATAACAACTGCCTATCGATATGTAACAAACCAAGAAATACATAAAGATTTGTAGCTGCTAGGCATGAAAAATTATTACTCAATCACATCAATCTATAAGCTATTCAACTGCTGGATATTACCAATGAACGTACTCCAGGTGTCGTGCAACACTTTTTTAATTTAGTCAGTCAATAAATTGCCATCCCAAACATACAATATCTATGAGCACCCCGGTTGAAAGTACCGTTTCTACATTCTTTAGATATATTTTACATATATAGTCTACACCAATTGAGGTACAACCAAGATTAAAGCCAGTCGCTCATGTCATATCGGTGAGACTTAATCTATAGTAATTTGAATAGCAATGACAAAAATGCAATGATAATGAGATAATTGACTCTCTTCTTTCTTTCTTTAAAAAAGTCATTAAAAATAATGTTGATCTTAGAGCCAAGTAAGATTTTTAGAATAATATCCTATAGCCTCATTCGTAAAATTGAAAAAATATTTTTATATTGAAATATTTGCTTCGTTTTTGTGCATAATTTTTTGAACACCCTGTATACAAAAAAAAATTCACAGCACAGCTTTTTCCCAAAACCAATATTTCTATCCCATGTCACTATTCCTAATCATATGTATATATTTGTAGAGTAAAGCGCAAATGGCATATGATGGCCACAATTGGATATACTTATTCGGATTGGATTAATACGATTTAATTCTAATTTGTGTGAAAATCAAAGTAATGGCCAAACTATAAATGCCCGTAGATGAGCTGAGTTTCTGAGAATCTCCTTCTAAGCTAATATATAATTCAATAATAAAAAATATTTTGGAACAGGTGCTTAGAATGTCACAATTATGTTCTGTAAAGAAATTAATAATATAATAAGTAAAATGAAAAAATATAAAGCCAAACATCTTAAATCACTGATTATGTCAGATGTGATTTTCAAACTCCCAAGACTAAGACCCCATAGAGGAAAAACACAAGCCGGTACAGTTAAGTAACTGTGTTTGTAATTAAGTGACTTATATTATGGCAAGGGAAAAGTACATAAATACAAAAAAATCAAGAAGAACATTCCCAGTACTTGATACTCCTTCTAATCATAATCTATTGATTGCCAGAATAAACAACAAATTCTTTCATCCTTTATTAAGTAATTTAACACAAGATGAAGAAAATCAATGAAATGCAGACATATATATATATATGCAAGTTGATCGCGTTGAAATAAGTAAAAATCGGGCAATATCATTAAGATACTCAGCAAGGAAATCAATTCTGAGGTGAGTTTCATGACGGGTTCCAAATTAAGAAACCATGTTAGAAGATTGACACTCCCGTTTAATAATTTTAACTGCAGATGTGAGGAGGACGAGGAAATGTCCCACAGAAAGTAGACTAATTTCACTAGAGACTTACTTCTTAAAGATTCTTTGTTTCAAATCCTCCCGTTAAAAAGAATTTTGGATTTACTTAACGTTGAATATAATTTTTAAACCCTTGAGATTTCATAAATGTATATACAAACACGATAAAGTGACCTCTAAAATGTATAACTTTTTGAAAAATTTTCTATAATTGCAAAACTATTTTTACAACTCATAAACCAGATATTTTTATATTTTAATGGAAAATGGCTTTTTCCATTAAAAAATCATTAACTTCTGCGAATGTCCTATAGGAGAGCTTGGGTAATAGGCATGCAATTTTTTCGGACTATGGAAAATATAGATTAAGTTATTTTAAGTTTCAACTTTTTCAAACTAATAAAACGCCATTTGGAATCTGGAGAATGTATTTAAGAAATAATAAATTGTGCTCATATTGGACCCGCAGATGATATTAAAATCACAAGTATTAAAAATCTTTTCATGATTAAGTATTTAATTCAAATGGCACTTGTTTACAAATAATTAAAAGTTTTGTATTTCAGAGCTAGACAGAGCCCTGAAGCTATATGCGAAAACCGACAGGCTGCCCTACTTAGCACTATCTAATCTCAGAGTAATCACTAACCGCACCGGGCGGTACGCACATCTTAGATCAATCGTTGAATAATCACGAAGAGTTTGAGGAATACTCAAATAAGTCAGTGAGATGGGTGGGACTGTTTAGAAACCCCCCAGCCATCATAGAGTAAAAGTGCCCAGATTCACTAACTCGGAAAAGGCTCAACATAAACAAAAATATTACAAAAAAATTTTATGATAATTGATCATTTATTTAAAAATGACCAAATGTAGTATTTTTTTGATTTTGGATACAAACAAAAAAAAAATATATCTATATAGCTATAAAATTTAGAATTATTTTCCCAAGTGCTTCACATTACTATGCTAAACACTTACGTACCTAACCTATAAAACTAAATTAGGGGCATAACAACCCATTTTGCATGTCTATTGCTTATACATTTTTAAATCAACAAAAATCAATTTAACAATTTTATAAATATAGATGTGTATAGAAAACATTTCAGACAATTTATATAGATTGTCTTTGTCAATAGTTTCGGCATTACCAATTTAAAACACCTATTTATATAAGTTACCCTAATTCCGTCTGTGTCTGAGGATAGCAGGTACGCAAAATATTATATAGTTTTTGAATACTTTCGCTTTCATTAACTGCACAACGTAGGTTATGGAAAACCAACCAAAGGAATACAGTTCCATTAAAAAATTCTACTCGTAGATATATCCTTATAGTTAAGAAAACTTGTTATATTTTCAGTGTTACTATTTCTGAGGATATTAACAACATTTATTGCAGTTACTATAGTCCTTAAAAATGACACGTGTGTTGGGTTTAGTAGGGTACTTAACTATAATTCTTCCTACTCTCAATTTATTGAATCACACTAGGTAATGTAGTATTTAAAAAATGTTATTAACTTTAGGCGAATAAAAGGTATATATAACTTTTATTAATATATTTGTTATGTAGTGAAAATGTTAAAGACCGGGAATATCATATATACATACATATTATTAGCCCACATAACAAGACGAATGGATTAAGTGTTGTCTGTCCGTGTGCATTTCGAGGCAGGTCATATCGACAAATGAATGAAATTGTTTGAAAAAAATATGTACCGTTCTACAAAAGAACTTTCGAAAATAAATGAATTTATATCTATATCTATATATATATACATATATATATACATATATATATACATATATATATATATATATATAAATATATATATATATATAAGTGAATATGTATGTATATGCGTTTACTTACTAAATAAATTTCGCAAAAAAAAACCACTGCTATCCCTTTTTATTGTTTTTAATAAAATCTCTTTATTAATTAATTAATACAAATTTATTTACTTAATCTTTAAAAATTAAAAATACAGCTTATTCCAACGAGTTATCAGTCAACAGATCGAAGAAACATTAAGAATAGTACATAGTGTTAAATCCACGATGAATGTGTCTCGGTGTTTCTAAAATCCAATAAACGATCATCATTTTTAAATTTTAAATTATTTTCAATGCAATATTGGGGAAATCATATCCAATAAAGATAATACCGAAAACATATCCAGCATTTTATTAAAACATAATAAAAAATCAAAAATCACCTTTTAAAATCCTCAGAGACTTTTATTTTAGAAATTGAAAATATTGACAACTCGGCCATCATTTCCAGAAAGTAAAGAATTTCAGATAAGTCGCTGGAGAATACCAGTTCTTGTCTCATTTTAATTGGTCGTGCCTAGATGGTAAATAGATATGTCGATTTATTTTATAGAGTAATGAAACGGATAGAGTAAAAATTTCTTTGTCTGCTTTACAAAAGAAGACTTTTGGATATTATCATTAAAAATATGAATTACCTCTATGTTTTGGCTCATTCACTATTTCTCGATGTTTTCTTGAAAGTAAATGCTTCTTGTTTTGTTTCCTTAAATGTAGATTATAAAAATATATTAACTTTTTATTCAGAAAGATATAGCTTGTAAATATATATATATATATATATATATATATGTATATAGATTTCTGCAAACTGATTTATTTATAATCATTAAGTACATTATCTTTTAAAATAAATGAAATAATAATAAATGAATAATAGCTATATGTTGATTTTTGTATCATATGTACTTATAGATTGGCATAAATAATATATTTCTGATCGTACACCAATCATTATCACGGTCAGAGTAAAGGATATATTAAATGAATATCTTAAATATTTATCGATAAATATCGTTTTACTACTCTAGATATTACTTTCATTTACTTAATGTTTATAGATATATAGATGCGATATTAATTTTATTAAAATTATTAAATATCAATTCATTATTATTTATCAATTTTAATAAAATTGATAAAATTATTATCAATATAAATTATAATTAGATTTTTTTAGATAAAAAGATAAAAAGAGAGCAATAAAGATGTATATATGAATATATATAATATATCTATATAACTATTCATATATATAGATATATAAATCTAGTTTTTTTTTATCTCTATAAAATTTGTATATCTGTATATTTTATCCGATCAATTTATTCTATCAGTTGGTATCATATGTATACGAGGTATTTGCACATCTTTCTTTTTAAATATCGATCAAACCATGTCACGTGATTAGTGTTGATCACTGTATTACAAAAACTATTTCTAATGCGCATAAGGTCTTTGAGACATAAAGTCAATTGTGCTTAACAATTGCATCCATATTCTTCGCTTACGCAGGATGGTTTATAGTTACAACTGGTAAAGTCACACCAGTATGACTGGTAAGGTTCAGGAAATAAGTCCACTACCAAAAATTATAACACCAACTGCTTTAAATCATCATTGAATACTTTTATTCACAGACGGTACAAAATAATATATATAATCGAAAGGAAGACCATTAAGATCTATATTATTTAGCATAGTCAAGAACTGTAAGCAGATTAGACATTTTTTTAAAAACAGTTTTAATTATATATATTTATGTATTGCAGTTGGTTTATTTATTATATTTTTAAAAGCTTATTGTTATCCACATTAGGTGCAATAACTAAGTAAAATCAACAGCCTCGGTTTCTTATTAGATGTCATTACCGAAAACAAACTATATACATATATATATATTTATAATAAAGCATAAAAATTTTTTCGACGTGTTAAAAGCTAAAATGGATGAATATATATATTTTTTTTTATTATATTTAAATACAATATAACATTTAAAAAGGTATTTAAAAGTACTAGATATCAAGCGTCCGTGGTAAGCTACCAATCGCCCATGGTAAGCTACCAATCTGAGTTAAAAACCACCAGTAGTGAGCAACCAAGCGTTCGTAGTGAACTACAAAGCGTCTGTAGTGCGCTACCAAACGTTCGTGGTATCACAACGGGCCATTACTTGTGCTCAAGGGCGCTTTGGTCCATAAGGCAGTCACTTCAACTTAGCCGAACTAGCTACAAAGGCAATAAATATATTGTATTTATATAGTATAAGATGCACAATAGATCTCTTCTGGTCGCAGTGCATTCTAACCTCTAATAATAATAAAAAAAATATAGTATAATGATATATAATGTTAGTATATAAAGTTCATGTCCAATTTAAAGAATAATTTTTTACATAGTCCAATTGTTGAGTCGAACAAAAACATTAAGGTATCAACACATTCACGCTGAACGTCTAAAAGAAAAGTAAGCCTCATTGGCTTAGTACTAACATTGCAAGTACTTAACATTGGTCGATACTCTCTTACTAGGTTAGTGTTAACGCTTGTGAGAGAGCATTCCATAAGGCTTACATTCATTCCAAAAATGGAATGCATCTTAGCATTTCAAAAAAAACCTTTAAACAAAGGTAGATACCTTTAAACAAAGGTAGATAGCTGTCAGTAGTTCTCTTTATATTTCAAAAATAAACTTACATTTTTTTTTGTTTTTTGAAGTTCTAGATTAGTTTTTTGCTGTCTTTTGTAGGTCTTGTTTAGACTGCGGTGTAATCTACATTAGCTGCTCTTCTGAAAACAATTATCTAGATAATTTTTCCTGAAACGGTGCTGATTGTAAAATGAATGTAATTGGCAAAGCATATTTGTCTTAGTTGTTCCTTTTGCGCTTACGGGTAGTTATAGTCATAAATTGTTTTAACTTTCAATGCAAAATGAGATATTGACACTGACACGGGGACTTAAGTCTGCAAGCCATTATACAACATATCATATGAAAACGTCGCTTTACCACCGACATTACCACTTTATTTTACACACATATTCCACATTGGATCAGAATATGAACTAGTTCATTCTCTCGTTCGCAGTTTTGTTATAGTGTATCGTTGAGCAGATCATTGTTTCCTGAAGCGCAGCTATTATTTTCGGTAGTCTATTGTATGAAACCATTTTATGGGACATTTTAGGTGTTATTTTAGCGAAAAGCTCCCTTTCAAACTTGTTTTTAGTATGTTAATATAGTTAAAGGAATTATTGGGTATTCATATACTTGACCTCTACTATAAATAATATATCTCATATATAATATGACTACAACTGCAATAACGAATTCGTGCATTCGTTATATATATAAAATAGTCAGTGACAGCACTTTATTGCTGTCAAATTAGACTTTCGTTATATTAGACCTCTACTATAAATAATATATCTCATATAATAATATATCTACAATTGTGATATAGAATGTCTTTAACCCATGTACTAAATATTCACTAAAAAATGTGAACAATTTGTATTTCTGTAATTTTTTTTTGTAATTTTTATTTTAGTTTACAGGAGTTTAAGAAACAATTATATTTCAATAAAACTTAGTACACGTTTAATGATTAATTTCTGATTAGTTTACTTAACTATAGATCTTTTAAATTTATAATTCTATTTACACTTTAAATTTCATATATTTATGTATATTTTTTTAACTTATTTTGTGTATATATAGCAATTCAATAATAAAATATAAAACAAATTTCAGTAAAGTTTTCTCTTGCTTATATATGAACAATATTTAATAATAAATTTTTTTTTATAAATACAATTTATATATTAACCTATACAAAAAATAAGAACGCGTCACAGTGAGAGAGAGAGAGAGAGAAAGACAAAGGGAAAGAGAGTGAGAAGAGTTGGTCAGATGGGATCAACAACATGAATTTATAACAATTATTAGTCGAATATATTAAAATTAAATACAAAAAAGTTTTTCTTTATAATATGAACAACTTAAAGATATTTTACATTAAATATTTTGTAAATGAATTTAAAACAAAAAAACAATAATAATAATGTACAAACAATTTCACAAAGCTTGTTTTTACTAATAAAATATATAGTTCTTTCCTGCATATATGGTGCTATACCCATTTTTACAAATACATATTTATATATATACGTCTTATATTTTTGTATATCTGTATACACATTTATATATATATATTATATGTATATAATGTATTATATGTATGTATACCTATAAATATATATATATATATATATATAATATATTATATATATTATTTATATTATATATAATATTATAATATATATATATATAATTATATATTATGTACATTAAATATATATTTATGTATATATATATATATACATATAAATATATATTTATATATATATTAATATGTATGCATATCTGCAATAATATATTTTTATGTAACGTAATAGATAAAAGTAAAATATTTTTTTTATTTGATTAGTTTCGTGTTTTTTTTTCTTTTTTTATTTCCATAACAATACATAAAAATATCTTAAACAGATTTTTATTTGGTTATATCGTTCGCTTATGCCTTCTTTTTATATATTCATACAGACAGACAGTTAATACTTATTTTAATTGAATGAAGGTCTTATAAATAATAAATGGCAATTGTCTTTATAGTTATTAATATTATATTTTCAAAATGTATACATCAAAAACTTGTATTAGTTATTCACAAAAATCATATCATATTATTATTTCACAATTTAAAGAAATTTTAATTGAAATTGCAATTTACGACGTTTTTAGCATTGCTAATTTAAATATTAAAATATTTTTAATTTTATTGTATGCAAGTGTTATGTACCAATATATATATATATACATATACATATATATATATATATATATATATATACAAACCGCTTTTGTTTGAGTGTGTTAATGCATATATTAAGATTATTATTATTACATATATATATATATACACATTATGCATTCGTAATAATAAGCCTTTGGATATTACGTGGGTATAATACATACATATGTCTGTTATATTTTAAAATGTAACTAAAATAGTTGCTCGGTACTTACATACTTACATATGCATGTCTTATTAATAATGTCAATATAACAATATATACTTTATATCCAATTTGTTTGATTGTTTGTTTCATTATGATTTTAAAATATCTGTTTCAAAATAGCATACATATTCATATTCATACTCGTGTTTTTTTCTTTGATTAAGAATTAATTTAAGTAGTAATAGTATATGCACATGTTTCTTTCTAATTTATTGAGAATAGACAATTTTTTCATTCTTAATATTCTAATAACAATATAATATTTTCTAAAAAATTTTTTTCTATCTTGCTGCTTATTTTTTGATATTACAAATTACAAATAAGTTTTGTCATCACATAAAGAAGGACCTAACTATAATTACATAAACATTCCATAGCTTATAATACCAATATATTGTTATTTATTATTATTATTATTTGTAATTAAATTAAGTGTTCCATTTATTCCATTTAATTTAGTAACGTAACTTAATTCTTTCTTCATTTGATTGGAATTATATTTCTTTTTATGCGATGAACTCTTAGGATATCTATACTTTTTCCTAAATAAACGGGATTAAACATGATTAAACAGAAAATTTAGCAAAAAAAAAAAAATAAATAAATAAAAATTTAATTACATTACATTTCATTTAATCTACAAATTCGATTTTAAATTAAAGTACATCCGACACTATTAGATCCATTATTCTATGAACAACTCTTAAAACAAAACAAAATATACATATACACGTACACGTACAAGAGAACTGCAACAAGTCATAATTTTAACACTCAGAGTATACTCATAAAAAACCCAATATAAATGCCTATAAATGTTTTTCTCATACACTACTTATATGAATTCGCATTCGCTACAGATATGATTCATAAGTATATTCATTAACGAATATCGGTGCTAATGAATCAGCTTCACGAGAATGCGCACACATTTCTAAGTAGAGTACCATAAATGACAAATGATTCATGAATCATAGCATATACTTAGGTGAGTATGAATATACTCATCGAAAATGAATGACTGGATGACTAGTAGCATTCGTAAAAATTTTGTGAGCGCTGTTGTTTGCTAAGCAAAAAATTTGCGTGTGTTTAGTTTGAAGTTTTTGGTGTGCGTTGTTGTTGTTAGCATTATATAGTATGTGTGCATTAAGTTAGAGGCTGTTTTAATAGCAAATTATTTGCACTGTAAGTAGGTAAGTTGGAGTGGCGGTCTTTTGTACCAAGAAAGCCCACTTGAGCTCAAATTATGGCCCATTGTGGTATCACAGGAATAACGCTGGTTCGTACATAGACAAGGTGATCAGTATTTGACCAACGCCGAAAAAGATAGCGACTCCCCCATTAGGTGAAAGTAAAACAACCTGACAGTTCTATGAATCTGGCTAGTTCCCTAATGTTGCAGGACGACAGGTCATTCAGATCGACCAGGAGATGGGCCCAAGATTTTTGCATCACTTTTATGTTGAATGTCGGTAATTATGAGTATCAGTGAGTATGAGTGCTGTCAGCTGTGTGTATAAATCAGATGGAGTCGAATATATGTAAAAGAAAGAATGCGTATAAATAAAACAGAGCCAATGATTCGAGTGTTGAGTACTCATTGCAGTTCTCTGATATGTACCTACATACATACTCATATAAATATATATACATGTATCTACGTACATACAAACATATACAACGTAAACATTCAAATTTAATTACATTTAAATGTGCATGCATACCCACATAAATATGT
>NW_024031888.1:0-13321 GCF_002237135.1 Teleopsis dalmanni | reverse complement strand
ATTTCGTATTTCTATGAAAATAGCAGAAGTAAGAAAACTCTTTGAAATGCAAGTGCAATCAAGTAAAGTAGATAATTTTATTATCTTTATTCATTTAAATTTTGATGAATTAACTTTATTACGCGCTTTCTGTCATTTCCAGGTCATACCTTGAACTCAAATAATTTGTAATGAAATTTCAGCAAAATAAATTCCTCACCAGCTCAATTAATAAAGTTTTGTTCGTAATTCATTTTGATGAAATGTAGTAGCAAATTTCTGGCTAAGAAAAGCTCGAATACCGTTAAGTTAAGTATTTGCCTTTCATATAATTAACACAATTTAATTTTTCTATGGGTAAACATTATTCAGTTAAGAAGATTCGATAGGGTTAATACGCACACACTCTTTAGGCATTTTAGTATGGCTTATTGTATCCATACCAAACCTAGAAAGTCTGCCAAAAATAATTGTTCAGAGTTTCACGTAAGAGTTTAATTTACAAGTAAGTCAATGACAATGAAATTCGCTAAATTCGGCGTTTTAATACATATTTTGGAAGGCTTATTTTTGACATCGTTTTCTTTTTTATATGAAAAGGAGCCGAGAAACCTACTCGTATCAAACTAAGGTGTTGTCATTGCTTTAAAACTTAAGTTTCGTTTTAATAACTCGCAAAAATATTTCAGACATTCTACAGCAAAAATAAATTACAAACAAAATTAATTGTAAACTGTATCCAAGAAACAAGCTAATCGTTATCGCTAGTTGTTATAATAAAAATAAAAATTTCTGCTTATTAATTCAGTATCAGTTGTTAGTAATTCGAAATCATTGCATAAATTACCCTTTTATTTTGCATGTATAAAATTATTTGAAAATAATGAAGTATTCGTAGAATTTGTAAAATTTAATTAAATTCAGAAACTTCATCAAATTGATGGATTTTTTTTTATTTATTTTTAAATTGAACGAAAGCCACGAAATTACAAGAATTCAGGCTAGGTATTTGTTAAAAATTAAAGTGAAGTGTTTCGTATTTAAAATAATTTAATATAATATTCTTAATTCAAGTAGTGGCTATTGTTATCGACTACTAAAGTATTTTGACTGAAATGCTGTAAAGTGTTTTTAGAGCCCTTCTTAAAATTAAAATTCATTTGTAGCATAAAATAATTCTAAAAAACACTATATTATTGGAATTAGATTCAAAATTTTGATTTAAAGTTTATTGTTTGGCAATTTTTCTAACGTATGTGTGATTTAACATTGCGAACATTCTAGTCATATATATCTCTTCTATACATATACAGTACGAACTCCTTTTAACTGTCAATCTGACAGTTCAAAATTATTCGTTCAAAATTATTCGCCGTCATCTTATTTTGAACATCTTTCACATAATATACTTACATTACCAAAACTAGGAGGAAATGTTGAATAATTTTGCCTCTTTGCATAATATCTCAAAGAAATCTTTCTGCTCTATTTACCATATACCAGAATTGTCAAATATCAAAATCGATGTGGTTTATAACCAAAATGTTTACTACCACTTATTTTTCATAACGAATATTTGTTGTCAAAATACCAAAATAAACAACGAATTTTCTCAGAAAGTGCTTTTATTTTAGCAATCACTGTGGTGAGTAAGGACGAAGTCGGCAAAATATCAAAACTGGGTGGGGAAAATTACTAAAGGCCGTTGTGTAGCACTAGGCTTTTTGATCGTGTATTGCGTTACACAAAATTTTAAATATTGCTCGGATAATCCATAAAACTTTATAAACAATTTTTCAAATAACTCGCAATTTCTTTTCTTTACCTTGTTTGATCTTACTATCAACTTTTGAAGTCACATTCAGACGTAATACATTTTCATGAGTCTCTTTTTTATTATGAAACTGTTTGTATTTTACTTCTAACGACTAAGATGTTACATCCTGACCTGTGTGGAATGTGCAAGTTGCAGACATCTACCATTTCATATCACCTGTTAAATGTGTCACATCGTAGCTTTGGGTGCTGGAGATTAAACTGCAATAATGCCCAGAATACACCAGCGGCAGAAAACGCTATGTATCACTCCCCCACTTACGACATTCTTGTTTTTTTGGGTGCTAATTTAGGTGTTTAAATACTGAGCAAATTTTGTCTTGCGTGTTCGTACGAACAAATCAAATGTACATAATCATGTATGAGTGGTTACAGTTGCTGAAAATTATTCCTGTGATGTGTTGTCTTTCCCTTGCGAAGATTTGATTAAACAAAATATTTTGTTTGAAATGTATTTGTTTGTGCAAAATCGAAAGTAGAAACAGTAAACTTAAGGGGTGTCGTTTTCATTTAATTTTAACTTTATTTTAATTGTAATTTAATGTTTCTTTTTTATTTAATAGAACCAAAATTGATTCAATATTTCTAATGAGCGGACGTATTTTCTAGTCTGTTTCCCAGAAGTCTTCCTTTCCCACAGTCTTAAAACTATTTATAAAAAGTATTTTTTGTAAAAACTACTTTTATTATTAATATAAAAACACAAATAAAAAAAATTTAATGTAAAACAATTCCATAAGTGCAAATTGCATAAAATATTAATTTGAAAATAGAGCGCTCTTTTTCAATTTTTGTTTGTTTTCCTTTAACACTAGTTAATCTATTAAAATACTCAAACAGCTGACAAGCCAGCAGACCAAAATTTGAAGCTAGAAATAAAAAGCGGCAAAAAGATCAGAAAAAGATCAAAAAGATCAGTGTGCTTTTGTGCATACATAAACAAAACCAAAAAGGGCTGACAGAGACAGCTATTATTAAATACGTGTTTCACAAAGCTAACACAAAGCTAAGCTTACAAGATAACACAGCTCAACAACATATCGCAACACAATAACCACATCTGCTAACATCGGAAGTTTATTTTATTTATCCTATTTATTAACCCATATCCGCCCAACATTAGATTAATCGAACAGCAAATTTTACCACTTTTGCATGAATATTTTTTTTATTAGAAAAAGTTTAAGAGTTTATATATATAATTACATTGAATATATAAAGCTTCGATTACTCGAACACTGGGCACTAATGCCTATATTTTTTTCTATTAAACAGTAAAATACAATGCAACGTTTTTGTAGTCATTGAGCAATAGTTAAAGCAATAATAATGATCTACATGATAATGCAGTTCAAAATTACTATATTGCAGGGTTCAGAAAAACACTGTGCTGTGCACAAAAATGCAAAACACCACGCACAAATGTTGTGCGATTCTAAATAAAATTTCACGTGCGAAAATTTTTGTGCACATCTTAAGTGCCACATCTTGTGTGCACAAACAAAACGCACATTTCACACGAATGTGGTGGAGTGAAATAAAAATCGCACACGCATTCGGTGTTTGTGCCGAAGTTATTTCGCACAGCACATTGTGTGTGCGGCAGCCAGCTTGCCCTCGCACACAACGTGTGCAGAAAAGAATACGAGAAGCACATTTTGTGTGCAGACTCGAAAATAAAAATGCACCCAAATGTGCGGAGACGAAATGTCTACTGCACATTTGTGTGAAATGATGATTTAAAAGCGCACAATATTATGACAAATATCGCAGCAAAATAGTACGGAAAACTGATTTGTATTAATTCTGGTCTTAATGCGAAATATTTTATTGAAGAAATAATTTTGTAATTATATTTTAATTTTGAATTTATTATTAGATTTACATTTATTGCTTATATTACTTATTATTTTAAGGTTTACTAATTTAAAACATGGGAATAAAGTTAATTTTAAATAAATAAAGTTACTTGAAAACTTTGTTATATTAAATAGGTACATGAATTTAATAGCGAAAGAGTATTTGTTTCAAAATGTTATAAGTAAAGAGGATCGGTTCTATGGATCGTACTTTGAAAAAATTAAATATATCAATTTTGAACTACTTCATAAAATTTTATTTAATAGTAAGTTATACACTAAGATTCGTTAGTGAGGTTATAAAAAGCAAATAAAATATTTTTTACAACAACATAAATTAATTTTGTTATTAGATTTCACTTAATTTTTTATCTTTAATTACAGCTTAAATTTAACGAAGTTATTGAAATAATTCAATAATTTAATATCTTAATTTCTTATTAAAAAATATATAATTTTTATTATATATTTTTTGAAATAAATTTTCATTTAATCTTATTAATAACATTGCTGAAATATTTTTTTCACTTAAATTATATCTTTGGTTACTTAGCACAGTAGAAAGGGCGCTAAAATCCTGCTACCTGTTCAAGAAAACATTTTCCTAATCTTTCGCATTTTTTAATGAATGTTAGATACTCTACCTAAGTGAATACATATTTCTGGAGGAGAAAAATATCTATTTGTGGCCCTCCCGTATTATCTTTTTTAAACTGTTGCAAATTTTATTAAACAAATGCACCAATACTAATACCTGCTACCTGTTCAAAAAAAATATTTTCCTAATCTTTCGTGTTTTTTTAATAAAAGTTAGATACTCTACCTATGTAAATACATATTTTTTGGGCATAAAAAAATCTTCCTAAAATATGTTTTTATTTCTTTTAAACTGGTGCAAAACTTTCCAAACAAATGCTTTTAGTTCAGTTACTATATTTGCATTTAAAAATGCACAAAGTAATATACAAAAAACTAATATTTTAAGTTAAAATACAAATAAGGTTAAGACAGTTATAATTTTTAGTTAACATTACTTAACAAAAATAATTATTTTAAATATTTGTTAATTTATGCAATTTTTAATATAAGTTACAATCCCAACGAACGCAAATATCAATTTTTTCAAAATTTGCAACAAAATAATATTTTCTATTTCAAACAAAATTGTGAAGTTCCTGTAATTTTTTTCCACCCTTGGGTGCAAACGCAAAATCGCACATTTGTGCACATTTGTGCAAACGTAATATGAGCAACACACTCGTGTGCAGAGAGAATTTTTTGTGGCACAGTGCGGTGCGAGCATAAAATTTTCTCGCACATCTGATTGTGCATATTTTTGTAAATCAGTCGCACAGCACAATTGTGTGTGCACGAATCTGTGTGCACAATCATTGCTTTGTGCGATGTGAAATTTGAAATCGCACAACAAATTTGAGTGCGTGCATTTTTTTTCTTAACACCACAAATGTGTGTGTGCATATTTAAAAAATAATTTCCACTCGCACAGTGCAGTGTGCGATTTTGTGCACCACATTCCGAACTCTGCTATATTGCAATCGGATCCAAAAAGTGGTACTGGCCGTTGCTTTGTTTGATTCAGCAATCGTTTATGGATTGCTTTCTTCGTCGCTTTCATGCAAAGAATATTATAAATCAAAATAACTTTCGCTTATAATGTCAACGGAAGGATAAAAATCATCTAGTGAAAATGACAATAGTCATGCCGATAATAGTGACCTTCCTCCAATGTCAATTTCCAAGGAGGAGCAACCCGAATCAAAGGCCACTATTTAATTATAAAAATAGGAGGCAATAAAAAGAGACGGTGCAAGCTTTGCTATAAACCATTTTCATATTTGTAAAAGGTGTAATATACCACTACACACACATTGCTTTGAAAAACTCCACAGCCAAAATAAAATGAAATAGTTAAATAATAATATCTGTTTTTAATGTATTGAAATTGAAATCTTAATTTAATTTAAAAATAAAAAACGTATAGGTATATTTTTCAAACAACTGCTATTTTTCTATTAATGCATTATGTAAAAAAGTGAAAATTAAAAAATGTGGTTAAGTGCCCACTGTTCGATTATTCGAACACCTCCTTTCTCAAAAACAAAAAAAGCAAAAATTTTGGACTTCAGTTTCGTAATTTTTAGCCCAAATATACCCAATATATAAAATTTTGACCAAAAGTTCCAATCCTTGGGCGGATATGGGTTAATTACCACTTCATTTATTTATTTATTTCAATATAGGAAATAATGTTATATGTATTTTTTATATTAATTTAATTTTACTTACATAAATATTTATTATTTATTTATTTCTATTTGAGCCAGTGCACTTAAGCACTTATACTCTTTTTTAACTCGAGGTTTCTTCAAAACCCCTCTCTACACCTTGACTAGATTATTGTTTATCACTTCATCAGACTAAGCAATAATTGACCTCAGATGTGCATACCTCCCCGAGGAGGCTGTAACCATTCTGAGTTTTTGTAATTAATTTCAGGTCTCTATCCGTTATGTATTTTTTGATGGGATCAATCTTAATGTCCATGAGGATGTCATTCGTCCTAATGCACCATGGAACTTTGAAAAGTCTTATCAGAGTCTGGCTTTGTGCAATTTCTAGCTGGCGAATAATAGTGTTTGAAGCTTTGCTAAGCGCTACACAACCATATGGAAGTGACGAACGAATTGTTTGGTTGTATATGTTATCAGTTTCCTGTTCTTAGCATTGAAATTTTCATTTCTGAATAGCGGTTGGAGGTGATAAAGAATTTTGGCACAGCTAAGTCTTTTCAATTGAACATGTTTAAGCCATGTGAATTGTTTATCCAGCGTAATACCGAAATATTTAACGCTATCCTCCCAGTTTATTACCATGTCACCCACTCCCACTCTCGACGGATTCTGTTTTCACTTACGCGTTATAAACAGAGCTTTAGATTTTTCATTATTGATTTTCATTTTCCATTTCTGGAAATACTCCAGAATGAGGTTTATATGCTCTTGAAGTGTGCTGATTATGTTGAGGGCATATTAATCTGAGTATAGCATACACGTAACGTGAGCATATAACGCCAGAGTCGAGGGACCTAACATTGGAATATCAAATGTGTAAATGTTGTAGAGAGTGGGGGAAAGTGGCGATCCCTGAAGAACCCCTGCTTTAGAAATATCAAAAATGATCATTCCAGTTGACTCTCTTCTACTAGGGGCTGTTTGGATCATTTGGGTCGTTCTAGCCAGTTCAGGTCATTCCTAAAGCCAAATTGTTCGTCAGGGAGTATATTGCGTAAAACCACTACAGTATTTATTCTGTCAAGAATTACCCTTTTGGCTAGCTTTCCTATAGTTGATAGCAGGCTTATGGGGTGTCAGTTCTGCGAGAATTGTGTTTGGGGAAGACAATGAGTGTGACCAGCTTCCATATCTTAGGAAATTTACCTAGCTTTAGCATGCAATTAATTATGTTAGTGATAAGCTGGATTGCACTCTCCGGCAGGTTACGAAGGCATCTGTTGTTAATTATATCATGGCCAGGTGCCAATCTTATCTTTAATCTCGCTGTTCGGGAGATTTCTTCGTCAGTGCATGGTGCAATACTGTCATTTGGTTCTTGATTCAGAATATTATTTTCCTCCTCGGAGATGCGTTATCCTTCCTCTGAGTCATATTCTAGGTCTTCATAAGGCTGAAATTGAAGTTCAAGGGTGTCCGCGAAGGCCTCGGCTTTTTCTAGATCTGTATATACCAAGCCTGTTACTCCATGAATGGGTGGTATTACTGGTTCACGCTTCAGGCTAAAATACTTATTCATGGCCCAGAAAGTTTTATCAAGACCCATCTTTTCCCTGATTTCATTTGAAAGACGGTTGGCTTATTTCGATTTCTAACCATGTTTTTAATATGCTGCGGTAAGTTAAAATAACTGCAGGGTTTTCTATCTTTTAGGGTGGAGCAGCTATCTAAGGCCTGCTTTAATAGATGAGTCAGGTTCTGTATACAGTTATCCAATTCTTCTGAGGTTTTTGGATGGTTATTGATGCAGCTAACATCTACCGAGTTCTTGAACGCATCAGTGTTGCTAGGTCCTCTAGATAGATTTTCACGTTTGGCGGCCTATAAACTGAAGTAAAGGTGATATTACCCCTTGGACATTCTACCTCCACTGAAGTAGCTTCGAGCGCTTGTAGATTATTAATTCTGAGATGGTGTTTGATGTTTTTCCTTATAAGGATAGCCCTGTCTGATCTGTGAATGATGTAGTTAGAGATTTTTAGCTGCATTGAGGGTTTAAGGAAAGCCTCTTGCAGAACCATAATGTCTATTTCGAAATCATGAAGAAATTGTGTAACCTCGTGTTTCTTGTTTGTTATGGAATTTGCGTTCCAGGTCACAATTTTGTAATATTGTGTTCATCGTGAAGTTAAAGTTGGCAGTAGACTTTGCAGCATGGCCTGCATCATATTCTTTATAATCGAGTTCAGCTGTGCCTGGAAGTTGTCCATTAACTTTTCTAATTGGGCAACCGGTGGATGTGGCATGGTGGGGAGTTGTTAGAAGGAGCTTTTTGATTCTGCAACATCCGCATAAGTTATTGATGGCTTTATTGAGGGGTTAGGTGGTATCACAGTGTTATCTTTCCTTTTTGAAATGTTTTTCGGAGCACACGGGCATCCTCTATAATTTGCCGGATGATCACTGCCGCTTTTTAAACATTTCGGGGAATCTTCACGAGGTTTTATACATAGAGAGTGATGATGTGCGCCCTCACACTTAACATATTTGTATGATAGGGCTCTTTAATCTCGGTCAGGAATTTCTTCATTTTCCGGTGGTCGCCGATTGTCAATGGCATTATTTGGATTTCAAGACGCACGTTTTTAGCCTCACTAAACTTTAAGTTTCTTGCATGGAATTGTTAACCAAAGAGACACAATGGGGATAACTTTTCTTTGTTTCTTGTCAGAAATCGCGCTATCAAAAACTGGTTGCCCTTCGCTGCGATTACTCGAATTACCTGTGACGTTTGCGCTTGGGGAGTTTGGTTTTGAAAGCTTGCCTTTAATGACCTCGCCTTCTTGAACCACTACTTCCTTAGGGGATTCCGGAAGGTTTACGTGATTTATTAAGGTTTTCTCACCATGGGTGGAAGGAACCTTAATCAGTTCTGACCCCACTGCACTCGGTGTGGGTTTGGAGACTTTTTCATTAAGTTTCTTAGACGATTTGATTTTCATATCGTAAGTTGGGAAATCTTTATTGTAAGAACTAGAGGACCCACAGTCTGAGGCAATGGGCTCCTCAGCGGCGGTCCCCAACTCCATATCCTCATCATTTTTCATACATTTCGAAGACAGAATGAAAATTACTACACATACCAATTAAAGAGTAGCGAAGGCCTTGTTGTCATCGTTAAAGGTATTGAGTCAGATGTGGAACCGATCGAGAACACAAATGCTCTAGTCGAAAAAGACTTTAACGCTAGAGCAGTTATTAATATTGTTAATAAAGATAAAGTCCCCACCCCATGTTTAAAGTTAAACTTCACCCGGAAGGTTCTAGCTTAAAAAAATTAGAGCTATCCCATCGAAAACCTGCAATATTTACTTCACCGCAAAATTAGCGTTGAGGAGCCCCGCAAGCAAAATAGTCAAATACAATGCACAAACTGTCAAGAGTATGGCCATACTAAGTCATTTTGCACTCTTAGTAATTCCGAATGCGATAAAAAAGCATTAAAGAATAACAACTCTAAAAAGTGCAGCAACTATGTTACAGTGGAAATCACACCGCAAACTACAGAGGCTGTCCTATTTATAAAGAACGAAGTACAGGTTAGCTCTGCAAAAAGAAGCCTTACGTAATCCTACAAGAAATACCCCTATCAAACTAGTTGCAGTACCCCAACCATGATCTTCTAAACCTGTTACACCAGGTGTTTTATATGCTAATGCCGATAAATCTAACAAGCAACAATTCCCTTCAGTCCAAAACAATAGTTTGGAAATGATGATCTCCACTCTCACCAAGAGCTTAATTTAGTTTGTTTCAGTTGCTTAACTACTCTTAACGAGATAGTTAAAATGCAAAGTCAAATAATGCAAATGTGTTTGTCTAATAAATGAGTGGTTTAAAAATTTGTACATGGAATACAAACGGCTTAAGCTGACATAAACTAAAGTTCACAACCTTTATGTCCCAAGAAAGTGCGGATGTAATGCTTTACTCAGAAACACATCTAACAAACAAAAATTTTGTTTTCTATTCGTGGTTATTTATTCTACAAATCCGATCACCCTGATGGGAAAGCACATGGTGGTACAGGTATTTTAGAACAAAAGCATCTAAAACACAGTTTTCTAGGTACATATGGCCATAGTTATATGCAAACCTCATAAATAAGAAAAGTTTTAACTTTTCCCAAAAAATACATAAATTTATTATACGATTTGATTAATGATAATAACATTGTTTACGTTTAGAAGTTATCATCCCAAAACGTGATATTTTGTCTTTTCCTCTTGTTATTAACAATAAGTACCCACTGCGAAGACCAATTAATAAAACAAATTCAATTAAATATTTCACTTCATGTTATTGACGTCCTCCATGCAGTCTTGAGCTACTTGGGACGCAGTTAAAGATTGCGGCACTTGACGTACAAGTATAGTAATCATTACATCATTAAATCATTGCACTTCGAGTTATTAATTTGAAATACCATTTTAAAAGATTGTAAAGGTAAAGAATAAGTTTGCATCGAAAGTTCAAGTGTTTTGCCAGATTGTGAATAATAAATGTCAACTTTGAAAGAATAATTAAACAAATTTCGTTTACTTATTCTTGTTAAACATTTTCTTAAACCATTTAATTAAATCTGCAAAATTATTTAAGCTATTTGATTATAGTCAAATTAGAATATTTGAATCAGGCTTTAGTTTCATATCATATTCGTGTATTGTTTTATTCAAATACGTGTAATAACTTGAACCTTATATAGAATATGATGAATTGCTTACTATGTGTTTTTTCTAGTTTCATTTATGTATTTGGGTTTCAAAATGTGTATTCTTGCACATAAGCCAAAAAAAATGATATTGTTCCAACACGTGTATTGGTTTTAAATGGGGTTATTTAATAGTGCTTATTTCACATCATTGAAGAAGGAAAGTTCTCCATAATTATACGAATTATAATAAGTTCATAACAATTTCTCAATGCAGATCACCTAAATTCAAATAGGAATTAGAACTCATAGAAACCTCCAGAAATTATTATATGCACAAGAACGATTTTTTTAATTGAGATAAAAATCTAAAAAAAATTTTCTTAATTTTTTATTAAAAAATGTGTTTACTTATAAAAATAAAAAACTAGCGACTTTTTTCTATGAAATTGTGTAAAAACAGAGAATAAATTTTAACTAAACTATTTTAGAAAATTGTCAATCACTTTATTTATAGGGACGATATCTAAGGGCCTTACCACGGTTGGCGTTATATTGTATTCTCTGTCATGGTTGGTTATACCAAAGAAGATAAAGAAAAGAAACTAAAAGTTATTCAAAAAATTGTGTATACAATTCTCTGAATTCTTCAAATAATATTCAAAATTTTATGTAATGAGGTGAAAATATTAAGCAGTACAAAACAAAAAGCCTAATGCTACACAAGGCCGTATGATCATTTTCTCCACCCGGTCTTGCTATTTTGCCCACCCGGTTCCTACTCACCACAGCATGTGCTGAAATAAGAGTACTTTGTGAGAAGTTTCGTTGTCGTTTTGGTTTTTTGACATTAAAAATTCGTTTCCAGAAAATGCGCCAAAGTTGCAATTAGGTGCAAAAGGTAGAACTAAATTTTAATTACAAAATCATTAAAATAGGTAATTATTTTACAAAAATATAAGAACTATTATTTAATTAATTTTTTTTTTGGAGATGAAACGGATGTGCGTATTTAGATGTTTAAATTTCAAACATATCTATATTTTTCCAAAAAATTATCGAAGATAATTTATTAATTAAAAATAATACAATTTATATATATATATATATATGCAATTTATATATTATATAAATATATTAGCATATTAGAAAGTAAGATTTGTGCTAAAGTAGTATATATAATTAATTACCAATTAATTTGTGCACGTTAGTTTTAATTTAGTGCTTTGAAAGTAGTATAATAAAGTGATTAGAATATTATTTTTTCCATAATATAATAATAATTATGAAAATTGAGAAATCCTGAAGCAAAATCAAAAATTTTAATTATACTTCGGTTGAATATTGTTATTATATATAGATATTTGTAATCATGTTAATTACATTTTAACAAATAACAGATCTGTAAAAAATTATAGATCTGTTTTTACTTTGTTTTTTTCTTCAAATCGCACAGGTAAAAGACATTAGATATCCAGGTGCATTCCAGTTTATAAAAATTAATTAAATTTAACTTTTCTAACTTTTCCAATAAATGTATTTTATTTAACAGCATATATATAAATATAGTACCTATGTACTATGTGTGCAACATGATGAAAAAGAACTTTTATTTTAACTTTCATGACTAATTATATACACATATTTACATGTATCAATAATAATTAGATAACTACTGAGTTCAGTTTACCTATTCTTCTTTTATATATGATTTATATAGCATATATAAAATTTATATATAAATTGAAATAAAACTGATATAAAAAAATCATGCCTATATTTACTCACTAAAATGAAACTAATATATATAATGGATTTTAGAATGTTTGTATTAGTGTCGACCTCAATATTTATGTTTTAAATTTGACAGGGCTTTTGGTCGTGGTTTTAAATTAAAAAATATATCACAGTGATTAATTTATGTAATATATTTTATTAACAAATATTTCGGTCCATCTTCAGTGTTATTACAAATTATACAAATACAATTATATAAAAAAAAATTTTAGCAATTAATTTTTAATTAATGATCTATAAATTTATGCTAACTCTTCAATATCCCTCTTATGGTTAAATTGTTGACCATCTGATACATCAATTATATGTAGCATTTCTAGCAACATTCTACGTTTGTAGTTTTTCTATCGGTGAAAAATTGTTACAAAATCGAAGTTAAGAGTATGGTTTATTTAAATGCAAAGTGCTGCCAGTGTTGTTTTTTGGTCAATAGGTGCAGTGCTCTTCACATATTTTTATTAATATAAAGTTTGTTAACAATGGTGTATACTATTTCTTCTAATGATCATATGATAATATGCAACCACAAATGTAGTCAACATTAAAGTTATAAGCCAAGCCGATTTTAATATTTTACAATTCTAGTATGGTGAATAAGTAAGAGAGATTTTTTGCAATATTACACAAAGAGACACAATTATGCAAAATTTCCTCTCAGTTTCTTTTCTTTGTCTTCTCTAGTAATACTGTCTGAAGAGAGAAAACCATATCCGGTGTTAATACGTAACATTCTATGTATTAGTGAGTTAAGAATATTTATTATTAAGTATGCAAAGTTAGTTTTAAGTACACAATCCAGGAATGTTGACGGTAATTGTTTAAATATGTAAATAAATTAATGAGAATTCATTATAAAAAAAATAACAATAAGGTAAATAAAATCAGTT
>NW_024031887.1:0-13322 GCF_002237135.1 Teleopsis dalmanni | reverse complement strand
ATAGAATCTCCAGGTAATAACGAAACTGTAATTAAAGGTGTGTCAAGCATGGAACTGACATCTAATTTACCACGTATTAAAATTCCGTCGTTTGATGGTAATTATCTGCACTGGTACGCATTTAAGGATTTATTCACGTCAGTTGTATCAAATAACGTTGCATTGTCTAATACACAGAAACTTCAATATTTAAAAGATGCGTTAGTGTTGGACGCTCAACACGCCCTAGACAACATTACTACAACAGATGCACATTGGGCAGTAGCATGGAGTTTACTCGTCCGCAAGTATGAGAACAAGAGGATCATTCTTAATGCGTATTTAAAACAAATTTTTAATTTAACAACGGTGTCTGATGGTTTACCAAATAGTTTACGCTTGTTATGTGACACCATCACGTCAGCTGTGCGTGCGTTAGAGCAATTGGGTCGTCCAGTGCAGCATTGGGACGATTGGTTGGTCTTTACCCTTCTCCAAAAATTAGACACGAAAACACGCTCAGCTTGGGAGCTGTCAACAACCAGTTTAGAACAAATTCCAATGTTTGAGGAGCTGGTCAATTTCCTAGAAAATCGAATACATTCGCTGGAGGTAGTTAATAGCATGACCGATAACTCTAATCAGGAGAAAAAGTTTGTAACACCTATCAGAACAAAGGGGTTCGTGAAAAGCCATCATACCACTGTTCAACAATGCGTGCATTGTCAAGGTAAGCATTTACTGGCATATTGCGCAGAATTTCGGCAAATGACTGGGACAAAGAGATATGAGGTAGTCAGATCTGCAAGATTGTGTTTCAATTGTTTGAGAACGGGACACATGGGTCATAATTGTCCATCGAAATATCGGTGTCTGCGATGTAATGCAGCGCATCATACATTACTACATGACCATAGTGGAAGTGGTGGAGAAACTAATTACTCAAATATACCGGAAAAGACCACTGAAGCGACTAAGAAATACGCTGTCACATCAAATAATACATACATTTCCAGTGCTAATCAAGGTGCTCGAACTTTACATCTACAGACTGTTTTAATTGGCACTGCATTGATAGAGGTAAGGAGTCCTTCTGGTCAGAAGCTTATTGTGCGAGCTCTTTTGGATAGCGCGTCGGAAGCAACGTTTGTCAGCGAATTCATCGTGCAGCGGTTAAAACTGGACAAAACAAATGTCATAGTGCCGGTGAGTGGTGCAAATGGTGAAAGGGTCGCCAATTCAAGAGGAATGGTTTCATTTACAATCCATTCGTTAAAATCCGATTTCAACATGAATTGTGTTGCACTAATACTTCCACGAGTGGGTAGCGTTACCCCAACCATTCCCATACCGAAAGAAGCGCTTGGTGAGTTCATGAATTTAGATTTAGCTGATCCTCAATTACAGGTTCCGGGGGCAGTCGATATGATTTTGAGCGCTTCAGATTATGCTGCTATTGTCTATGAGCGACTAAAACGGCATCCAACTAACAATATTGTTGCCCAATATACGCAACTCGGTTGGGTAATTTTTGGTGGACTGTCGCGACGAAAGGGTATTTCAGTGAAAGGACAAGTTAATTGCTGTCATACTCGGGCAACATTGCACGAAATGCTACATAAAATTTGGGAATTGGAAGAAATAACAAACCACGCTCCGTTAACAAAAGATGAAATGTACTGTGAAGATTTTTTTGAGCGTACAACTGTACGCAACGCAACGGGTCGATATGTGGTTAGACTTCCAATCAAGCAGAAAGCTGATTTGGCAACACTTAAGTCAAGTAAACTAAATGCACTTGCATTATTAAACAGCACGTTACAGCGATTAACCCGAGATCCGGATATGTACAAACTCTACCAAGATTTCATGGACGAATATCAGACCTGTGGCCATATGGAAGTGGTGCCACACTCGTATGATGTAGTTTCAACATGTTATCTTCCTCACCATGGTGTCTATAAAGCATCGAGTTCTACAACGAAGCTTCGCGTAGTCTTCAATGCTTCTAATAAATGTTTGAGCGGAATATCTCTTAATGATTGTCTGCATATAGGTCCCAGATTACAAAATGATCTATCAAATATCATCTTGCAATGGCGGCATTACCCTATAGTGTTTACAGGAGATATCGAGAAAATGTACAGGCAAATTCTTGTTGATAGCAAAGATGTGGATTTGCAACGAATAATGTGGCGCGTTCGACACGGGGACGCCCCTACAACGTTCCGGTTGCTCACTGTAACATATGGGACTAATTGTGCTCCATATCTTGCCATCAAAGTATTGCGTACTCTGGCAAAAGAGGAGCAAACTCGTTTTCCACGGGCAGCTGAATCGATTCTAAATGAATTTTACATTGATGACGTACTATCAGGTGGAGACACTCCAATCGAAGCTGCAGAAAAATTGCACGAACTTCAGGAGCTTCTAGCAACTGCAGGCTTCACTTTACGTAAATTTAATTCGAATTCAAATGACGTTTTAAGCACTCTGACTGAGGACGTAAAAGCTCACGCCGACGATGTGGAAATTAACACCGAGTATAAAACTAAGACACTTGGTCTTACTTGGTATACAAAATCCGACAGTTTTGGTTACAGCGTCAATGTAACTTGTGACAACCATCATTACACAAAACGACTAATGTTGTCTGACATATCGAAGTTATTTGATCCACTTGGGTTCTTGGCTCCGGTTATCATTCGAGGAAAGATGTTTCTGCAACAACTCTGGCGTACTGGATCCGATTGGGATGATCCCTTGTCAATAGAGATGGCAAACATTTGGCATAACTTTCGTATTGACTTACAACAATTACATCACATTCGAATCCCACGTTGGATAAACACCACTTCGACAAGTGCAATTGAATTACACGCATTTGATGATTCATCAAATCAAGCATATGCGGCTGCAGTATATGCGAAAACAACCATCGGTACGACCAGTTTTGTAAATTTGCTTATTAGTAAAACTAAGGTAGCCCCGTTGAAAGAAACGTCTATACAACGTTTAGAATTATGTGCAGCATTGCTAGCAGCAAAACTTCTACACAAGGTTAAAGGAACATTAAAGTGTCAACCATCACGCTGTATTTTGTGGACTGATAATACAACCACACTGTGGTGGATTAGAACTGATCCAGGCAAATTGAAGCAGTTCGTGGCAAACAGAGTGTCACAAATTCAGTCAATGACAAATATTGAAGACTGGAGGTATATTGCAACAAAGGATAATCCGGCTGATTGTGCATCACGAGGCAGTACCGTTTTGCAACTAAAAGATAATCTGATGTGGTGGTATGGACCATCTTGGCTTCGCTTAAATGAGAAAATGTGGCCTAACCACCAAATCAATCATACTGCTGACAGTTTACCTGAGAAAAAAGAGATTAACTCATTAACTACGCAGTTATCAACAGAAGTGTGGGAAATATTTGGACGATATGCTACTCTTGACAAATTACTCGTAGTCGTGGCGCAATGCCTACGTTTTATTCATATGTGTCAAAAAAGGATGCGTAGGGATGAAAGTTTCTGCACTTGGCAAGAACGTTATACGGTTCTTAAAAAATTAGTAACAATTGTACAAAGGACCGAGTTTACCAACGATTATGCCGCTTTACGGAAAGGCAATCCAATCAACAAATCAAGTAAATTGTTTAAATTGAATCCGAAGCTTGATTCCGACGGGATTATGCGTCTAAATGGACGACTGCAAAATGCGAATATTCCTTCAGATGAACGATGTCCAATGATATTACCCAAATGTCATGATTTTACTACGTTGATTATTAATCACGCTCATAGTCGAACATTACATGGCGGAACTCAAACAACATTAGCATATGTGCGACGGCAATTTTGGGTTATTAAAGGAAGATCCGCTGTGAAGAGAGTGATTAACAAATGCATTACATGTTTTCGTCAAGCCTGTCGACCGCAAGCACAACTTATGGGTAACTTACCTCCAGCACGGTGTAATATATCACAGCCATTCATGCACACGGGCGTGGATTATGCTGGTCCATTTAATGTGAGAGCGACAAGAGGGAGAGGCCAACGTACTTACAAGGGGTATGTGGCTCTATTTATATGTTTTATTACACGAGCTATTCATTTGGAACTTGTGAGTGATATGACATCTGAAACATTTCTAGCAGCGTTAAAGCGATTTGTATCAGTCCGTGGCATATGCTCAGATATGTACAGCGATCGTGGTACATCCTTTGTCGGTGCTGATGCTTTAATGAAAGATGAAATTAAATTATTTAAAAAACAAATTGAAGCTGGGTCTGTGTTTGCATCAACCGTTGGCATAAATTGGCACTTTATACCACCCGCAGCGCCTCATTTTGGTGGCCTATGGGAAGCAGGAGTAAAAAGCATGAAATTTCATCTTAAGCGTGTAGTAAACACGGCAACTTTAACTTTTGAAGAATTTTACACGTTATTAAAACAAGTCGAAAATTGTTTAAATTCGCGGCCGCTTACGGCTCTATCTGATGACCCCACAGACTTATCAGCGTTGACACCAGGACACTTTTTGATTGGACGAGCGCCATCTGCCGTACCTGAACCTAATTTGCTAAATACAAAGATTGGTGTACTATTCCGATGGAAGATGTTAAGCCAGATGTATCAAGACTTTTGGCGTCGTTGGTCCCAAGAATATTTAACACAATTACATGCCAGAAACAAATGGACTAAAAGCCAAACAAATGTCGCAACCGGTCAACTGGTCCTACTTCGAGATGAACGATTGCCTCCAAGCTCCTGGTTGCTTGGCCGCATTATCCAAGTCCATCCTGGCACGGACGGTGCTGTTCGTGTCGTAACCATAAAAACACAGTCCGCCATTGTGAAACGGCCAATTACGAAGATCTCTGTTTTACCAATCGACATTGAAGGACGTCCTGAAGCACACGAGTAATATAGACGCAAGATCCGGTTGTACCTCCACGTCTAGGTGGGAGAAATGTTTAAAATTATCTATATCAATCTGGCAACCACTGTGTGTGGGCTGCTTTTAATGGTTAGCAAGTTTTTTCATTCTTCTTGTTGTACGAGCATCCGTCGTGTTCGGTTGTGTTTCGTGTTGTGCAGTAAATTTGTTTGAGTTTTGTTCTAATTACATTTAAAAATATGTTTTATATGATAAGTAATATTAGAGATAAATAAATGAAATATTCTTTGAAACTTTAAAGAAAGAAAAAACCGCATTTAACGAACAACGTCTGTTCATTTATATAATGAACAGACGTACTATATATATACTATCTATATATATATGAACGAGAAGTAATAATAATTAAAAATCATAAATTAGTATAATACATGAATAATAAAAGAAATATATACTAAGACGACACTTTTTATAATTGAAATGGTTAGATCTAACTAGTATAGTAGTTATACTAATACTGATTAGCTTAATGAAGTTTCATCATTTTTTCACACATTGTACATTTCTAAATAACAATGATAGACATGGTTGAATATGTAGATAATAAATCAATTAATAAAAAATATATAAACTCCTAAAGAAGAAATTTCTACAATTTCAACAGTATAAAAAAAGATTGAAATAAAAATTTTTATAATTTTAAAGTTATTTCAATTTTGTTTGTGATTGCAAAGTTATACTATCTAATTTAAAATATTAAAAGCATTTTTATATATAACGATACTGCTAATTCGGAATGTAGATTATGCCTTGAAGATGAGGAAGTCACATCGCATATTCTATTTGACTGTCCAGCTTTAATAAAGCACAGAAAAAACTTGTTTCATATGAAATTTCTGTCACCAGAACAGATTAAGAGCTCTTCTCTAGATTTACTTCTGGACTTTGTTCACAAAACTTTAAAGGGCTTTGTGTAATCAATAGTGAAATTGGTACAATAGGACTCGTCTGACGTAGTCGCCGGCTGCTGGGCGATTTCAAGTCAAAACTTTAATAAATAAATAATATATAAAGAAGAAAGCGGACCGTACTAAAGATTTATTTAGCGTAGTCCTAACATTTTCCAGATCGCATTAGGATACACTATTTCCTTATACAATAGACTTTGCTGTCCACAATGTAATCCTTAACCGAAATTACTGCGTATGAAAATTCGTACTAGGAGTGTGATTGTGATGTGTCGTTAACTTTAAGGTGTGGCCAGTGCTAACTTTTCATATATCAGATACAGGGTATATTTTTACTACATCATCTATTACTACATCAATTTAAAATGAAAATCGGACTAAAAGAACAGGTTGACACTAGGAATTAGAAAACTGATTTAATACAGATATGGTTTGATTATTAGGTTTTAATCGGCAAAGGTGTGATTTTCACGAAACGCGTTTGATCTCGTTGATTAGAGTTAAATTTATTACAATTATTCTGATACGTTACGGATAGCGTCTTGAACACAATTTTAACTGATTTAATTGCATATAAAATATGACGTATTAAAACAATTTTTATTAGTATGTGGATATGATGTGATTTATGTATACATATAACTAATTTCGTTGGTTTATGGTACAAAATTTAATTGTTACCCAGGTAATTTATTTATCTGGTAGAACCTTACTAGTTCTAGTTCAATAACGTTGATTACGTTATTGATTGTTGATACATCAATCCTTGTACCCAGTTATACTCTTATTCTACTAATGTATCTTGTTAAATACCACAAGAATTATAAAGGTTTGCATATACATATGTATATAAACTATGTCTATAATAAAAATGCATTAATATAGAAGATTCATATTTAGTATAAATTATTTAATTTATTTTTATTATTTTCAATTTTTTATTTAAACTCGTAATAAATTCATTAAATTATTAATTTTTTTGCCGTTGCGAATTTCTCTATTTAAAGTCCAATTCATCTTCATATTCCACAAATCCACAAATCCGCACAAAAAAATACACAGTTGCAGTGGCAATTTCAATTGCATTGAAATGAGTTTTTACGCTGCATATGCAAACAGTTCAGCATCTATTAAACGCTTTTATCATGATAAGACTGTCGACATAAAATGCAATTTGCGACGCAGAATACCGCAGATTGCGGCTACATTAAGCATGAATCTGAGCACATTTTGCAACTATTAATTTTACACTTTCATCCGCAATTTTGTGGATATCGTGGGATGGTGCGTTTGTCTGGCTTTATCTACTTTTGTGCTCCAACAGTGTCATGATCTTTGTAAATTGTGTTCTTATTAATATATTTATAATAAAATTTGTTGTTTTAGTTGAATTACATATTAAACTATTGCAGTTAATATTTTTTATAATCCATCTTAACATAAGACAAACATAGCATGAGTGGGTATGAGCCGGATATTCCTTTGTGAGTAATGTCTGTGGGATTACTTCGTGGCAGCTTATATATTACTATTTTTAATAATTAATTAGGAATTTGTAAAATTTTTCTGTTAAAATACTGAATAATTACACTTTAAAATATAACATTGTGACCGAAAAGCTTTCGGAAATTTCTCATTTAAAAATTCCGCGCGCTGTATATTTTTCGATATTTTAAGTTTATGTAGTTTTGGCAGCACTGTCCTTAATTACTATGCCAAAAATGAGCGCGATCTGTCGAGACAGTTCGTTTACGGCAGCTGTTGAAACCAGTTCACCTCAGTAGTGCGTTGCGAAAAAAACAATGGAAAAAAATATTGAACAAAGAGTTTGCATCAAATTTTGTTTTTCGAACGAAATTTCGTGTGCAGAATCGTTGCGAATGCTACAAAAGGCTTATGGGGAATCAGTTTTATCGAAAACTCAAGTTTATGAGTGGTACAAAGCCTTTCAGGACTGTCGTACGACCGTCGAAGACATGCCGCGTTCTGGACGACCTTCGACCTCTACCACCGACGAAAACATTGAAAAGGCAAAGGAAATCGTGTTCAAAAATCCTCATGTGAGTGTTAGAGAGATAGCACGAGAGCTAGGCATCGGTCGTGAGATGGCTCGTTTGATTTTGGTGGACAATTTGTGTATGCGACGTGTCAACGCCCGGCTTGTTCCGATTCACCTCAATTTGTTCAACATTATCAACGATTTTAAGGCCAAACATTCAATAAATACCATCGAACAGCCACCGTATTCACCTGATCTTGCACCGTGTGACTTTTTCCTGTTTCCCAACCTCAAATTACCACTCAGAGGAACGCGTTTTGAATCCATAGAAGACGTAAAACAGAATTCGCAGAGGGAACTCAAAGCCATACCGGAAAGCGCCTATAAAAAATGTGTTTTTGATGATTGGAAGAAACGTTTGGCATTTGTGTATCGCTTCTAATGGAGCATATTTTGAAGGAGATAAAATAAATATTGATGAAGATTAAGAATTTTGCGTTTTATTTAAAATTTCCGGAAACCTTTCGGTCACAATGTATATTCGAAATAAATTTAAAATAGTTCTTATTGGTTTTTATTAAAAATGTATTTCAATGGAGAATTAGAAGTCTGAACCACCGTATGATGCTATGGATAATGAAGTCAATTTAACTTTGTTTATCAATTTCTTTATATAAATTATATAAAATTTTTGTACTTGAACAAATATTTAAAAAAATTTGTATGTTTTATAAATATAATACATAAAACGTTTTAAATAAACTGTACTTATAGTACAACACTATGAATATAAAATTTTTAAACAAACGAAAGTCTTGGTTCGATAGTACTTAATCATTAATAATAATGATAATAACAGCAGTTTTTCTAAGAGCATTATTAGTTGACAAAAACAAATATCCACAACTTTTTTGATTTGAAGCAGCTACTTTAGGACTAAATAAAATAAAATAGAATATTCACATTTCAAACAAAGCAAAGCATATTATATAATACTTAAATAATGTCAGAACCATCTGAGTTTATAGTAAGTGACACACTCACTCAGCTACCTATCCTTTACCACTCTAATTCTATTTCACTCTTCGTATGGAAATTTAACCCAACAGACTTCTTCAAATATGTATATGAAAAGAGCACTGGGCAAATCAATAATATCATGTATGTATAAGGGTAAATATAAAAATATTAGTCCTTACAAAACTGAAAACATAACTTCAATATGCTCATAACATTTTGATTCAAAACTAGATATCATTAGGTATCACTACTGCTACCACAGATATTTGCAATTGAATAAAAAGTATTTGAGGAATTACCCTGTATTCTTCTAAAACATTCCACATTTATCTACAATAATATGACCGACCAACTTTGTAGCGTATTTTACAAGTAAAATCACAGCAGCATTTGCGAGACTTCCACAATCATATCGAATTAAAGTATAGTATTTCATACGAACTGAGAGTATGACTAATTTATCATAACTATAATATAACTACTAAAATATAACTTAGTTTCAATTTAAATTATATTAGCATTTTATGAATTAAATGAATATAATAGACGTATAAAGGAATAAAAAATAAATTATCGATTTATATTGATAATTGCGGCCAATCATTTGTGGTAAAATATTATCTTTATTTGAAAACTGCGGCTTGACTACTTTTAATTTATTAAGTAATATGATAAGACTACAACAACTGAATGAGAAAAGTTTTTAGATGTTGCATAAATGCCGCTTAGTATTAAATAAATATATGAATTAATTGGTTATTGTGAATTGACTTATAGTTATAAAAAAGAAAAAATGATTTAGTCTATATGGTATAACTTTAAATTTTTAATCATTTTGATACATTAAACAATTTTTTATAAAATATGGTAAGATCAAATTTTGAACCAACAGAACAAATGTAAAAATAATAAGCCTCTTTTATTATCTATGTTACATCTTTTGTATTGGTATGCTTAAAACGGAAGGAGGTTCAGGTATATGTCATCAAAACGTCATACTCGTATGCTTTATATTTCATATTTTCATAACAAGGATGTAAAGATTTAAGCTATTAAGATTACTCCATCAAATGTTCTTCAAATAAGGGGTATGTTATTGGCGATATAACCGATTAATTGAAATTAAGTCGAATTGGAAAAATTTTGAATTTTTCTTGGTTTCTAACAATTACATATAGCAAATAATAATAATAAAATGAAAATTCATTTACTATATATATATCAATATATCATCTGATTAAATGTAATTTTACTAACATCATAAATATTTAAATACTGTATGTTGGGAAGATTTATTTGCAATTACAAGAAGTTTTCTTTTAGAACCTTGCGTGAGAATGAACAATTTATAGGGTAGCGATAGTTAAATATGACTAATTAGTCAAAATTCTTGGTTCGGAATAATATGTTATTATTAATATATTATCACATTTTAAAAATATATGAGAATAAATAGCTGAAACTTCAGTTTGCAGATAGCTACGGCAATCCAAAACGAAGTTGCTTTGAATTACATTGATTGAATATTAAACATATATATTTACATGACAAATATTTAAATATATTGATATTATTCGTACAGCTTAAAAACAAACAATACCTGAAGCTGATACTTAATATATACTCTTAACAAGAAAAGTCAACTTTTCGAGTATTTCTACAATTTTGTTCAATCTTTTGGATTAATTCAGGACTATATATACGTCACAGAATCAAACTTCTAAAAAATTGGACAAACAGTCATCATTCAAAAAATGGCAAACAACAGAAAACATTATTTTGTTTATCGTATAGATTTCAATTAATTTGGACATATTTCAAATAATATATTTAAACATATTTAGCCCATATGTGAAAAAATACTATATACATTAAAATAATTTTGATACGCTAAATGTTAATCATCAAATTTTGAACTAATATAAGATAATATTTTATAAACATTTGGCAGTGAAATAGATGGATGATTCGCAGAAAGCACGCGGTTTGTACCCTACACACTTTTAAGTACGTATATATGTTGATAGTATTTTTATATTTCGGATATATAGGTAGTATGAAAAAGGTGTCAAGCTTAAGCATTACAAGGTACGTATACCGAAAGCGCTACTTTAAAACACTCCACACATGGGAAAAACAAAGTACTTGTATTTTTAACAATTTAAGCACCAAAGCGTTACTCTGTATTTATACTCCATATCTATACCTCTATATCTATTACTCTATATCTATACCAACCAACTATAGCTGTTTTCAATTATAAAAATAAAGTTTTTGACAAAGTGCAAGTTATTCAAGAACACTTATTATCAGCACCAATAAACTGGAATGTAAATTTTATTTTGGTTTAAGATGGTTTAGGTAAGACACATTTTGAAAGACTATTAATGTAGATGAAATATATAACTTTTAATATAATATAAATATAATAAAATAAATTTTAACAATTATATATATTATTATTATGGTACTTCATAACAAATTAAGTCTTGGGACTCATTTTGGCTTGGAAGTGGTTGTGATACTTTGCTAATATCTCTAACCTTCTCAGCCATGTCGGAGGATATATATGATTTCAGTAATCCCTTAAAATATAATTCTTCAAAATAATTAAGTTTTTCATTAAGTCTTCGTTTAGAGAGAGTGTATAGTAACATAATAAATATAGTATAAGATTTAATAATAGTGATTCTAGGAATCGTCCGAATAATATTTAGGCTACTATCACTTAAATGTTAATTATTTCCAGAAAACCATATTATATTTAAAATTTTTTTTTTCATTTTTTTTACTTTATTAAAACTATTTTAACTCAATTTTTATAGCGCATTACAAAGTGTAAGAACTGATTCTAAATAATGAAACTGTTGGGTATAAATTTTTTCAACAGATTGTAAAATCTATTTACTCTTTATTGCAAGCATATGCGAAAAATACATATATAACAACTACTTCCACGCATCAAATGTATATAGGTATGTAACTATGTGTACAAATATATATTATGTGTGCATATATATAACGTATAACAATATCTTTTTGCTTGCGAAAATATTTAATATTTAAGTAAATCGTATGAAGTTTTGCAGCTGCAAAACATCTGCTCACTTGTTTAGGATTTTATTTAAAACGTTTTATTTGCGCGTTTCCTGCTTAAGTGTTCCTCTTGATAGAATACATCAAGTTTCAAAAAATTACGTTTTTCAACATTTTCTGTCCTATATGTGGCCAATATTATTGAACTTATATTTAAAAAAATATTTAATTAAATTATTTTTTACAGTGACCAAACTATACAAATATATATTTATTTCTATAGAAAATTCTAAAGCAGTTTCATTTCCTTGTACCTGTGTGTAAACTGTAGCTCCTTGTGTTGAGAACAACATTTTGAAGCAGGTAACACACAAAAGATACACCACTAAATACACAAGTACACTGCGTCTTGCAGCTGCTCTCATCTGCAGATAGTATCTTTTGTGTACCAAGTTGCGTGTTTTGGTGCGTTTTAACTTGATTTCGGAATATTTTGATTTCGTTTTTTGATATTTATACACTGGTTTTAGTTCAACACATTTTTGGTAACTTCACCAACAGGTATTATTTGATCTTAGCGTGAACCAAGAAGAATGGCAGGTGTTATCAGTTAATTTATTTTAAACTAAAAATTATTTCGTTATATGACAAGTAGTAAAGACTTTTAAGGTTATTTTTATTAAATTTAGTGTATTTTGTGTTATTTTTACCATTTTAGAGACTTATTCTAAAGAGGTCTTTTCGAACAGTAGTGAACTACAACAAAAATTCTTTTTTTTATATATATATGTATAAGTCTTATCATACAGCTGTTTCGAGTATTGCCAAATACCCATCACCAATGCTCTTGAAATTAATTCTTGTATTTAATTATTCGTAAATAATTTTTTGAGAGTGCAATAATCGAACTCATGCCCTGTCAAATTTAAAGCTCAGAGTCAGCGCTCTTTAACCAACTGACCCAAAGCCGTACTTGCCTTTTATGTTCGAACATTTTTCTGGAGTTTTGTTACTTTACTGTGAAAGTTTTATTAACAAATTCACTTGCTGTGTTTATATTAGAATGAAATCATAAACCAGCTGTAGAGTTACTGAATTATTTAATTATATTTTTATTTTTTAATTGTTAAATTTCAATACTATTCTATACTAAATTTTTGTTTTTTAATAAAAAACTCAACTCAAATTCAGTTTAAAGTTTTCCCTTTTATCTCAAATTATAGGAGACAGCACTACTAAGCAGTTTTTCTTCTAAATAAGTTTTAATTAATCTATTTGCCTAAAATTAAGTTCTAAGGAACTGTTTAATGAACTATATAGAAGTTTATAATAAAATAAATAATTTATACTGTTTAATAAACTTTATGGAAATTTCTAATAAAATAGTTTTGACTAATAACTTCACATACTAA
>NW_024031886.1:0-13325 GCF_002237135.1 Teleopsis dalmanni | reverse complement strand
CATTGCTATTTACTGTTATTCACGATTTAAAAAATTTTTGTTGCATTTACCATATTGAGTGGTGCTCGTGTCGGTTATCTTCATTTCTTGAACTCCGAATTTATTACTACATTTTTGGTTTATCATAATCAAACGTAACTGTAAATAAAGAAATTTAACATGAATCGGACTAGAAGAAAAATTGAACGCTCAAGGAATCCCTACTCAACCGCTAATATATTTTCGAGATGGAGTTTATCAAATTTTATCTTTCTTATATTCCAAATTTATATTTTTATATATATTTGCTTATAATCTTCAAAAATTTATCACCTTTCTTTATACACAAGTAAACATATGTATGCTTATATACATATGTTCACATGTATGTATATATGTTTGTAAATAAAATCTTTGTCGTAAAGAGTTTTACGTTTAATCTACCGGCATATATTTTTCAATGCCCAAGGTCAAAATTATTAATCATATAAGGTGGTTGGTTAGTTGGTTGGTTGGGCGTGAAATTGTGTAGATTCTGTGTAAAGAGCGATGAGAGCGCATTAAATTCTATTGTCGGTAGTGCAAAAAAAATTTCATATTTCTCTTCTGCTCCGATACAAGCAGTCGTATATTTCAGTCTGCCTCTAACTTGCTACGATTGTGAAAAAGCAAAAAATATAAAAAATAAAAGCAAGTAAAGGAGAAACAAGTAAACATTTGCTACAAATTTTGCCTGGTTGATTCATTGTCGTCGTCGTCGTTGAAGTGTTTAACAAGACGTTTCGGTTAATTTTTAACTTTCCTAAGTTTATTAAAAACAGAATTTAAAAAAAATTTAATAAATAAGTAAATGCAAAAAATATTTAAAAGAAATAAACTCAAGTAAAATAGCTAAAGAAAGCTTGACGTCTTGTCTTTCGTTCGTACGTTCGATTATATATTGTCGGTTTTTCATATTGTTTTTTATATTTTTTTGTTTTTTTTTTTGTTGTCTTCTTCGTAACTCGTCAGCTATTACGTCTTCTTCGTCTCAACTTGAGTGAATTTTTGCTGATGCTGAAATTGTGTAGATTCTGTGTAAAGAGCGATGAGAGCGCATTAAATTCTATTGTCGGTAGTGCAAAAAAAAAATTTCATATTTCTCTTCTGCTCCGATACAAGCAGTCGTATATTTCAGTCTGCCTCTAACTTGCTACGAATTGTGAACGTGTGCTTGGAATTGTTTTTTTGTGTTCGAAAAGTCTTTAATGATTAATTTAAATAATTATAAAGTTAAAATATTGTTGTATTAAGAAAAAGCAAAAAATATAAAAAATAAAAGCAAGTAAAGGAGAAACAAGTAAACATCTGCTACAAATTTTGCCTGGTTGATTCATTGTCGTCGTCGTCGTCGTCGTTGAAGTGTTTAACAAGACGTTTCGGTAAATTTTTAACTTTCCTAAGTTTATTAAAAACAGAATTTAAAAAAAATTGAATAAATAAGTAAATAAAAAAAATATTTAAAAGAAATAGACTCAAGTAAAATAGCTAAAGAAAGCTTGACGTCTTGTCTTTCGTACGTACGTTCGATTATATATTGTCGGTTTTTCATATTGTTTTTTATATTTTTTTGTTTTTTTGTTTGTTGTCTTAATTGCGTAACTTCGTCAGCTATTAAGTCTTCTTCCGTCTCAACTTGAGTGTTAATTTTGCTGATGCTGAAATTGTGTTAGATTCTGTGTAAAGAGCGATGAAGAGCGCATTAATTCTATTGTCGGTAGTGAAAAAAAAAATTCCTATTTTCTCTTGCTCCGATACAAGCAGTCGTATATTTCAGTCTGCTCTAACTTGCTACGATTGTGAAAAAGCAAAAAATATAAAAAATAAAAGCAAGTAAAGGAGAAACAAGTAAACATCTGCTACAAATTTTGCCTGGTTGATTCATTGTCGTCGTCGTCGTCGTCGTCGTTGAAGTGTTTAACAAGACGTTTCGGTAAATTTTTAACTTTCCTAAGTTTATTAAAAACAGAATTTAAAAAAAATTTAACAAATAAGTAAATAAAAAAAATATTTAAAAGAAATAAACTTAAGTAAAATAGCTAAAGAAAGCTTGACGTCTTGTCTTTCGTACGTACGTTCGATTATATATTGTCGGTTTTTCATATTGTTTTTTATGCGGTTTTAACTGTTCGTCGCTTTTGTTGTCTTCTTCGTAAATCGTCAGCTATTACGTCTTCTTCGTCTCAACTTGAGTGAATTTTTGCTGAAGCTGCTGGCTGGAGCTAAATTACTTTCTGCAACTTTTAGATAAGGTACGTAATATAAAACAAAACTTAGTTTTGATTATTAAATATTAAAAAAAATTGTATTTTTTTTTTAACTTTTTGTCCTCGCTTTTAAATTTATTTTTTTTGTAGCTATATTTTTAGAATTTTTTTTTTTTGTTTTTTTTGTCTTCTATAAATTTACTTTCCGAAACTTTATTTACTTTTCCGTGATTTTTCTCTGTATGCATATGTATCATATATATGTGTGTTTCTACGTATGCATTTACCTTATACTGTAGAAAATATATTTTCTTGTTTAATTTTTATTCATTCTACTATTTGTTCTCTCATAAACATACACAAACATAATTTGATGGATTTCATCATAAATGCAATGTTGTCACATTTCTCAAAATACTTAAATATGTGCAGAATGTTTAAAGAGTATATTACATTTAAAAAAAGTTTTTAGTTTTATTAAACCCAATCATTAACATCTATTAAAAGTTTCTTTTGTTTACATTTGCACACGTGCGTAAAAGCTTTAGTAATTATTTTTTTTATTATCTATTTTGTATAACATTAGTTTTTGTTTAGTGTTTTTTTTATTCTGATCACAATAAAAATTTCTCATTACTATGAAAAAAAATACGAAACATACAAATTAAATAAAAACATTCTCTTAATTCAATATGTCTAAATAATAATAATTCATTAAACAGAATAATATAACAATTTTGCATCATTTGCATAAGGATAAGGAATTATTTGAAAATAATTTCTGTTGTACGAATACGAGAACGAGTACGCGTAATTACCGTACATTGTCTATAAAGTTTTGTTGTAACATTGAAAAAGTATTGTAAATTTTTTGCATTGCTATTTACTGTTATTCACGATTTAAAAAATTTTTGTTGCATTTACCATATTGAGTGGTGCTCGTGTCGGTTATCTTCATTTCTTGAACTTCGAATTTATTACTACATTTTTGGTTTATCATAATCAAACGTAACTGTAAATAAAGAAATTTAACATCAATCGGACTAGAAGAAAAATTGAACGCCCAAAGAATCCCTACTCAACCGCTAATATATTTTCGAGATGGAGTTTCTGGTGGATGAGAAATATATTTCATAAGGGTTTGCAAGGACCACTTGAAGAGGAAGAGTTATATCAGCACCGTAAAGACTTAGATAGTGAACGAGTAACTACAAAGTTTTCGTAAAAACAAGACGGTGCAATAATCCGTTCGCGTAGTTTAACTGCTGTGTATTTTATTTTAGAAGATTTAGTGTTTCCAGCAGAGATCGTAGGCAAACGTATTCGTGCCAAATTTGATGGCACCCAAATTATAAAGGTGCATTTGGATAAGAATCTACAAACGACCATTGAGCACAAAGTAAGTGTTAAATAACACTTATTTCATTAAATCTTTTTTTGCACTTGTGTTTTTTGCTGTTTAAAATTAGTGGTCCAATGTTTCGTTTACGCTTCATTGCTCAAACTGAATTGTAGCTTATTCATATATTGGTAACATTCATCAAATTTAATGAGTGTAGCAATTAACTTGCAGCAATTAATTCAATATGTCTTAATAATAATAATTCATTAAACAGAATAATATAACAATTTTGCATGATTTGCATAAGGATAAGGAATTATTTGAAAATAATTTCTGTTGTACGAATACGAGAACGAGTACGCATAATTACCGTACATTGTCTATAAAGTTTTGTTGTAACATTGAAAAAATATTGTAAATTTTTTGCATTGCTATTTACTGTTATTCACGATTTAAAAAATTTTTGTTGCATTTACCATATTGAGAGGTGCTCGTGTCGGTTAAATTTAATATTGTATAAAAAAATATTCACTTGATCAAATTTGACACTCAATTTAACATAAAATTCACACATTTTCTTTATGGATTTGTTTTATTGATTTAAATTTCATAATAATAAATAATCTAATAAGGGCCCTCGTAAAGTTGTTCTAAGGGTGTCGGAACGCGATCGATGCGTAGGAATACATACTTGCTCTCTGACAGCTCGCTGGGTACTAAGACTGGTTGTTGACCGTGTCGCAGTCCAGGTTGAGTTCGTACATTACCTAAGTTTCTGCACAGTAACTTTACGAAGTCTGTTTCGCTTGGTTTGATTTTGACTTCTGTCAGCAACTGTACCGGGACTCTGAGAGGGTTGCCGTACTACAACAACAATGGGCTTGGCTGCTTCAGTTGACACTGTGTCTTGAAGTCCACTTAAAGCATGCTACCGAATATCATCAATTTTTTGCTGAAATAAAATATGCCGAGCAATGACTCGTGAAGCGTGATGACATTTTAAATAGCAAATATTCTCAATCGGATTTTGGTCTTGATCAAGGTGAAGCTTTATTACGTGGTATGCAGGATTTACGTGAAGAATTGAATGCTTTTAGTGAAACTGTTGCTAATTTGACCCATCGGGCTCAAACAATTGTTCCAATATATAAAAGACGACAACCGGTAAATAATCAATGCTCTGTACAAGCAATATGTGCTTATAAGCAGCAAGGTCAACTACAAATTGAAAAGGGAGAAACTTGTATCTTGCTCGATAACTCTAGTTGAGTTAAATGGAGAATTCGTAATTCAATAGGACAAGAGGGTTCAATTCCTAGTGCTTGCTTATTAATGCCTCCTCCTGACCAAGAGGCAATTGATGCTGCTGAACGACTTAAACGGTTATTCGATCGTTTTGTGAGCTTATGGCAAAAAAAACATTTACGTCTACGTCAAAATATGATTTTTGCTACAATTCGTGTTGTCAAAGGATGGGACTTTGACCAATTTCTTGCAATGGGTCCAGAACAGCGTACAGCGATACGGCATGCACTCAATGATGACGCAGATAAACTTTTAAGTGAGGGTGATCCAAATGATCCACAATTAAGACGTTTACGCCGTGAAATGGATGAAGTAAATCGTTTATTTGACGAATTTGAAAAACGCGCTAGAGCTGAAGGTAAATTAATTTAATTAAATTAGTTTATTTTTATTTTTTTCGTAGGCGGGGTATATTCACCAATTATAAAAACATTTTATCAAATAACTGTCATACGAACTTAATTTCAATTAAATTTAAGTGTAAATTTTTTACTTGATGTTAGATTGAATACATAAATTTGTTTAGTACGAAAATAGTATTCTCTTCAATAGTGTCTTATTAAAACTATTTCTGTATCGTTTGTGATGAAGAAATTATTTGCCAGCCGTAGAACTCGTGGTACTAAATAAATAATTTTAGCTTAAATTTAATTTTACAGATTTAAAACGTATTCAAATATTTTATTATACTTTTTAGAGGAAAGCAAACAAGTTAGCCGAATCTTCACAGAAGAATGCATTGCAATCAAAGGAAAACTTGAGGACATATTAATCTCAATTCTCGCTTTGGAAATTTACTTTGCTTCATTTCAAGAAGCGCCAAACGAAAATGGATGTGTGTATGCGAGAGTTGTCTGACTACGAGAGAAGGAACAGAGAAAGAGAAAGGGCGAAAAACAATATATTCGCTAATAAATTAATTTATAAAAAATTTGTAATTTATATTACAAATTTTTTTTTAAACAATTATAATAAACTAAATATATATAAGCTTATAATATATATTTGCCCCTTAACAAATATATAACAAAAAATATTTTATGCAAATAAATTTTGCGCGGCAGTTTTTTGCACTTGTCATTTTACTCTTATTCGTATGTGAATTTGATCAAAAATCACTTGCTCTGCTCTCTCACTGCAAGCAAACGGTTCAGTTTCTGTTATTCCTTCTTTCTCTATTTAACAACTTTTTTATATAGTTTTTCGATTTTCGTTTTTGCTGTTGTTTGTTTGCACAGAATAGAACATAAATATTTTAGGCGGCCACCGTCTTGGAAGTCAAGTTATTTGTTTTTGAGGCCGTGCACTACACACTACACACATATGGTGTGTTTGTTAGTTTGTTTAATTTGTTGTGCAAGCGATGTTTGCAAATTTTCTTTTTATCTTCCCTTTCTGTTAGCAGAAGTAGCCAATTTCCTCAAAGAATTACTATTTTGAATCTTAAATTATTATTTGTTAATTTCAGAGCTACCTCAAACAAAATAAATCAAAACTTATATGCTTTGTTAACTAAAAGCCTGCAGTAAATTATTGAAATCCAATGCATTTAAAAATGTACGCATGTACATGTAAATGAACTGCATGTAAAACAAAATTTTTGAACGTGCAGCCAAAAATTGCGACATCAGAAGCACATTAGCCTATACGATATCTAGATATACTATAAAATATTATTATATATTTACATAGCTTCCTTAGCAAAAAAAAAAAAAAATTGATTTTAGAATGACTTTAAAAACTTTATCTAAAGTACATACATATATATTTGATGCATGAATCAAACCTTTTTAGTGGTTCATTGAATTCTTTTTTTATAATAAAATTATTTGCGAATTAATTTAAGGATTAAGTTTGCAGAAAAAAAGATTTTTTTTTTCTTAATAAATTAATAATAGTAAATAATTACACAAATTTACCGGCTAAAAAATTCTTTTATGAGTTCATTTAATTTTTATTTCGACGAAATTCATCGGAATACTCTAGAAATTCATTTAAATCAGTGTCAAAAATGTCTTTAAAATAATTATTTTCTATATATGAAAGTTATTTTCTATGTAAATTGCTATAATTTTTAATTTTATTAAATTATTACATTAGTTTTGCTGATATAATTAATATATAATATATTTTTGAGTTAATTGAATTTTATTAAGTAAAAATTCATTTTCCTGCTTTGCGGGTTTTACTATTTACGTATATTAATAAACTGCAATTAAAAATGATTTAATTCATAAAATTGTAAAAAAATTTAAAAAAAATTATTTAAATAATTTAAATAATTTAAATAATTTAAATAATTTAAATAATTTATATTTATACATGTTATATAAAATTTAAATATTTAAAAAAACTAATAAGCCGAAAAATATATCAATTAAAGTGCATTTCCACAATCCACATTCATTGTGCAGTTTTATAAACTGTAAAACTTCTGCATAACATTTTATTTGTTATTCGAAAGAGAAGGAACGCATATAAATCATACAGTTACTATACTAAACAATTGGTGAGAAGAGCATTGTGGATTGTATTGCATACAAGTCTGCTAATACAATCCAAACAAACTGATTTATATACACGACTTCTCAGTGTTTCAGTTTTATTACGTTTACAGCGTTTGAACAATACGGTCGCGATCTGTAGTGTACGGAAAAATTTTCAGCGAAAATTGAAAATTGTGTGTGAATATTTAAAAATAAATAGTTAAAACATAAATAAATTTGAGTTTATTTAACAATAATTATTGTTTTTATATTCCAAAATAAAATTAAAATTTTGTGATTTTATTATATATAACAATTTGCCGCTAATAAAACTTGCAGCTGACAAACTCTTTTTTCGGTATGTTCAGTGTATAAAACTGCTAGAAACGTACAGAAAATAACAAAATTCATACAATTAAAGTTTGTTTCTATAACATTCGAACATTAAAAGTAATATTTGGAGTATAAATATACAAGTTTAATTTGTTTATTAATAAATAAAAATTAATATTAAAATTTTCATTTATATATTTTTCGAATGTGAGAATGCAAGTTAAACAGCAATTTTTTTTTTATTTTCTCATACATGCTTCTGCTGCATGTATGTACATATGTATGTACATATTCTTGCGCATATGTGCCAGTGAGACAAAAAAGTGACCATACAATTTGTGAAATTTGTTTAAAGGCATAAAGCCAAAAACATATGAAAAATAATATTGTTGTATTAAGAAAAAGCAAAAAATATAAAAAATAAAAGCAAGTAAAGGAGAAACAAGTAAACATCTGCTACAAATTTTGCCTGGTTGATTCCATGTCGTCATCGTCGTTAAAGTGTTTAACAAGACGTTTCGGTAAATTTTTAACTTTCCTAAGTTTATTAAAAACAGAATTTAAAAAAAATTTAATAAATAAGTAAATGCAAAAAATATTTAAAAGAAATAAACTCAAGTAAAATAGCTAAAGAAAGTTTGACGTCTTGTCTTTCGTTCGTACGTTCGATTATATATTGTCGGTTTTTCATATTGTTTTTTTATGAGGTTTTAACTGTTCCTCGCTTTTGTTGTCTTCTTCGTAAATCGTCAGCGCTATTACGTCTTCTTCGTCTCAACTTGAGTGAATTTTTGCTGAAGCTGCTGGCTGGAGCCAAATTACTTTCTGCAACTTTTAGATAAGGTACGCGTAATATAAAACAAAACTTAGTTTTGATTATTAAATATAATTTAATTTTTTGTCGTCGCTTTTAAATTTATTTTTTTTGTAGCTAATATTTTTAAATGTTTTTTTTTTGTTTTTTTTTGTCTTCTATAAATTTACTTTCCGAAACTTTACTTTTCCGTGATTTTTCTCTGTATGCATATGTATCATATATATGTGTGTTTCTACGTATGTATTTATCTTATACTGTAGAAAATATATTTTCTTGCTTAATTTTTATTCATTCTACTATTTGTTCTCTCATAAACATACACAAACATAATTTGATGGATTTCATCATAAATGCAATGTTGTCACATTTCTCAAAATACTTATATATGTGCAGAATGTTTAAAGAGCATATTACATTTAAAAAAAGTTTTTAGTTTTATTAAACCAAATCATTAACATCTATTAAAAGTTTCTTTTGTTTACATTTGCACACGTGCGTAAAAGCTTTAGTAATTATTTTTTTTTATTATCTATTTTGTATAACATTAGTTTTTGTTTAGTGTTTTTTTTATTCTGATCACAATAAAAATTTTTCATTACTATGAAAAAAAAATACGAAACATTACAAATTAAAATAAAACATTCTCTTAATTCAATATGTCTAAATAATAATAATTCATTAAACAGAATAATATAACAAATTGCATGATTTGCATAAGGAATTATTTGAAAATAAAATAATAATAATTATTTGAAAATAATAATTTATTTTCTGTTGTACGAATACGAGAACGAGTACGCGTAATTACCGTACATTGTCTATAAAGTTTTGTTGTAACATTGAAAAAATATTGTAAATTTTTTGCATTGCTATTTACTGTTATTCACGATTTAAAAAATTTTTGTTGCATTTACCATATTGAGTGGTGCTCGTGTCGGTTATCTTCATTTCTTGAACTTCGAATTTATTACTACATTTTTGGTTTATCATAACCAAACGTAACTGTAAATAAAGAAATTTAACATGAATCGGACTAGAAGAAAAATTGAACGCCCAAAGAATCCCTACTCAACCGCTAATATATTTTCGAGATGGAGTTTCTGGTGGATGAAAAAAATATTTCATAAGGGTTTGCAAGGACCACTTGAAGAGGAAGACTTATATCAGCACCGTAAAGACTTAGATAGTGAACGAGTAACTACAAAGTTTTCGTAAAAACAAGACTGTGCAATAATCCGTTCGCGTAGTTTAACTGCTGTGTATTTTATTTTAGAAGATTTAGTGTTTCCAGCAGAGATCGTAGGCAAACGTATTCGTGCCAAATTGGATGGCACCCAAATTATATATAAAGGTGCATTTGGATAAGAATCTACAAACGACCATTGAGCACAAAGTAAGTGTTAAATAACACTTATTTCATTAAATCTTTTTTTGCGCTTGTGTTTTTTGCTGTTTAAAATTAGTGGTCCAATGTTTCGTTTACGCTTCATTGCTCAAACTGAATTGTAGCTTATTCATATATTGGTAACATTCATCAAATTTAATGAGTGTAGCAATTAACTTGCAGCAATTAATTCAATATGTCTTAATAATAATAATTCATTAAACAGAATAATATAACAATTTTGCATGATTTGCATAAGGATAAGGAATTATTTGAAAATAATTTCTGTTGTACGAATACGAGAACGAGTACGCATAATTACCGTACATTGTCTATAAAGTTTTGTTGTAACATTGAAAAAATATTGTAAATTTTTTGCATTGTTATTTACTGTTATTCACGATTTAAGAAATTTTTGTTGCATTTACCATATTTGAGTGGTGCTCGTGTCGGTTATCTTCATTTCTTGAACTTCGAATTTATTACTACATTTTTGGTTTATCATAATCAAACGTAACTGTAAATAAAGAAATTTAACATCAATCGGACTAGAAGAAAAATTGAACGCCCAAAGAATCCCTACTCAACCGCTAATATATTTTCGAGATGGAGTTTCTGGTGGATGAGAAATATATTTCATAAGGGTTTGCAAGGACCACTTGAAGAGGAAGAGTTATATCAGCACCGTAAAGACTTAGATAGTGAACGAGTAACTACAAAGTTTTCGTAAAAACAAGACGGTGCAATAATCCGTTCGCGTAGTTTAACTGCTGTGTATTTTATTTTAGAAGATTTAGTGTTTTCAGCAGAGATCGTAGGCAAACGTATTCGTGCCAAATTGGATGGCACCCAAATTATATATAAAGGTGCATTTGGATAAGAATCTACAAACGACCATTGAGCACAAAGTAAGTGTTAAATAACACTTATTTCATTAAATCTTTTTTTGCACTTGTGTTTTTTGCTGTTTAAAATTAGTGGTCCAATGTTTCGTTTACGCTTCATTGCTCAAACTGAATTGTAGCTCATTCATATATTGGTAACATTCATCAAATTTAATGAGTCTAGCAATTAACTTGCAGCAATTAATTCAATATGTCTAAATAATAATAATTCATTAAACAGAATAATATAACAATTTTGCATGATTTGCATAAGGATAAGGAATTATTTGAAAATAATTTCTGTTGTACGAATACGAGAACGAGTACGCGTAATTACCGTACATTGTCTATAAAGTTTTGTTGTAACATTGAAAAAGTATTGTAAATTTTTTGCATTGCTATTTACTGTTATTCACGATTTAAAAAATTTTTGTTGCATTTACCATATTGAGTGGTGCTCGTGTCGGTTATCTTCATTTCTTGAACTTCGAATTTATTACTACATTTTTGGTTTATCATAACCAAACGTAACTGTAAATAAAGAAATTTAACATGAATCGGACTAGAAGAAAAATTGAACGCCCAAAGAATCCCTACTCAACCGCTAATATATTTTCGAGATGGAGTTTCTGGTGGATGAGAAAAATATTTCATAAGGGTTTGCAAGGACCACTTGAAGAGGAAGAGTTATATCAGCACCGTAAAGACTTAGATAGTGAACGAGTAACTACAAAGTTTTCGTAAAAACAAGACGGTGCAATAATCCGTTCGCGTAGTTTAACTGCTGTGTATTTTATTTTAGAAGATTTAGTGTTTCCAGCAGAGATCGTAGGCAAACGTATTCGTGCCAAATTGGATGGCACCCAAATTATATATAAAGGTGCATTTGGATAAGAATCTACAAACGACCATTGAGCACAAAGTAAGTGTTAAATAACACTTATTTCATTAAATCTTTTTTTGCGCTTGTGTTTTTTGCTGTTTAAAATTAGTGGTCCAATGTTTCGTTTACGCTTCATTGCTCAAACTGAATTGTAGCTTATTCATATATTGGTAACATTCATCAAATTTAATGAGTGTAGCAATTAACTTGCAGCAATTAATTCAATATGTCTTAATAATAATAATTCATTAAACAGAATAATATAACAATTTTGCATGATTTGCATAAGGATAAGGAATTATTTGAAAATAATTTCTGTTGTACGAATACGAGAACGAGTACGCATAATTACCGTACATTGTCTATAAAGTTTTGTTGTAACATTGAAAAAATATTGTAAATTTTTTGCATTGCTATTTACTGTTATTCACGATTTAAAAAATTTTTGTTGCATTTACCATATTGAGTGGTGCTCGTGTCGGTTATCTTCATTTCTTGAACTTCGAATTTATTACTACATTTTTGGTTTATCATAACCAAACGTAACTGTAAATAAAGAAATTTAACATGAATCGGACTAGAAGAAAAATTGAACGCCCAAAGAATCCCTACTCAACCGCTAATATATTTTCGAGATGGAGTTTCTGGTGGATGAGAAAAATATTTCATAAGGGTTTGCAAGGACCACTTGAAGAGGAAGAGTTATATCAGCACCGTAAAGACTTAGATAGTGAACGAGTAACTACAAAGTTTTCGTAAAAACAAGACGGTGCAATAATCCGTTCGCGTAGTTTAACTGCTGTGTATTTTATTTTAGAAGATTTAGTGTTTCCAGCAGAGATCGTAGGCAAACGTATTCGTGCCAAATTGGATGGCACCCAAATTATATATAAAGGTGCATTTGGATAAGAATCTACAAACGACCATTGAGCACAAAGTAAGTGTTAAATAACACTTATTTCATTAAATCTTTTTTTGCACTTGTGTTTTTTGCTGTTTAAAATTAGTGGTCCAATGTTTCGTTTACGCTTCATTGCTCAAACTGAATTGTAGCTCATTCATATATTGGTAACATTCATCAAATTTAATGAGTCTAGCAATTAACTTGCAGCAATTAATTCAATATGTCTAAATAATAATAATTCATTAAACAGAATAATATAACAATTTTGCATGATTTGCATAAGGAATTATTTGAAAATAATTTCTGTTGTACGAATACGAGAACGAGTACGCGTAATTACCGTACATTGTCTATAAAGTTTTGTTGTAACATTGAAAAAATATTGTAAATTTTTTGCATTGCTATTTACTGTTATTCACGATTTAAAAAATTTTTGTTGCATTTACCATATTGAGTGGTGCTCGTGTCGGTTATCTTCATTTCTTGAACTTCGAATTTATTACTACATTTTTGGTTTATCATAATCAAACGTAACTGTAAATAAAGAAATTTAACATGAATCGGACTAGAAGAAAAATTGAACGCCCAAAGAATCCCTACTCAACCGCTAATATATTTTCGAGATGGAGTTTCTGGTGGATGAGAAAAATATTTCATAAGGGTTTGCAAGGACCACTTGAAGAGGAAGAGTTATATCAGCACCGTAAAGACTTAGATAGTGAACGAGTAACTACAAAGTTTTCGTAAAAACAAGACGGTGCA